>NC_088240.1:85413749-85433749 GCF_036934945.1 Oncorhynchus masou masou
TGATCTACTTTTGACCAAGGCCCATAGGGCTAATGGCACCCTATTCCCTATATAGTGATCTACTTTTGGCCAAGGCCCATAGGGCTAATGGCACACTATTCCCTATATAGTGATCTACTTTTGGCCAAGGCCCATAGGGCTAATGGCACCCTATTCCCTATATAGTGATCTACTTTTGGCCAAGGCCCATAGGGCTAATGGCACACTATTCCCTATATAGTGATCTACTTTTGGCCAAGGCCCATAGGGCTAATGGCACCCTATTCCCTATATAGTGATATACATTTGGCCAAGGCCCATAGGGCTAATGGCACCCTATTCCCTATATAGTGATCTACTTTTGGCCAAGGCCCATAGGGCTAATGGTACCCTATTCCCTATATAGTGATCTACTTTTGGCCAAGGCCCATAGGGCTAATGGCACCCTATTCCCTATATAGTGATCTACTTTTGGCCACGGCCCATTGGGCTAATGGCACCCTATTCCCTATATAGTGATCTACTTTTGGCCACGGCCCATAGGGCTAATGGCACCCTATTCCCTATATAGTGATCTACTTTTGGCCAAGGCCCATAGGGCTAATGGCACCCTATTCCCTATATAGTGATCTACTTTTGGCCAAGGCCAATAGGGCTAATGGCACCCTATTCCCTATATAGTGATCTACTTTTGGCCAAGGCCCATAGGGCTAATGGCACCCTATTCCCTATATAGTGATATACTTTTGGCCAAGGCCCATAGGGCTAATGGCACCCTATTCCCTATATAGTGATCTACTTTTGGCCAAGGCCCATAGGGCTAATGGCACCCTATTCCCTATATAGTGATATACTTTTGGCCAAGGCCCATAGGGCTAATGGCACCCTATTCCCTATATAGTGATCTACTTTTGGCCAAGGCCCATAGGGCTAATGGCACCCTATTCCCTATATAGTGATCTACTTTTGGCCAAGGCCCATAGGGCTAATGGCACCCTATTCCCTATATAGTGATATACTTTTGGCCAAGGCCCATAGGGCTAATGGCACCCTATTCCCTATATAGTGATCTACTTTTGGCCACGGCCCATAGGGCTAATGGCACCCTATTCCCTATATAGTGATATACTTTTGGCCACGGCCCATAGGGCTAATGGCACCCTATTCCCTATATAGTGATCTACTTTTGGCCACGGCCCATAGGGCTAATGGCACCCTATTCCATAGTAAGGTGTATATATCTAGGCTCTGGTGACCTTCCCCATGTCCTAACATTAAAGGAGTAGTTCATTATTTTACAACATGACATTAGCTGGTTCCTCACCCTGAAAGTAGTCTATGGGCCAGGAGAAACTAGAATCTATGGTGCAGTTATCTTTAATCAACCCTTTTCAAACGTCAGCTAACTTTAGCCACCGCTAGCTACAAATCAATGGATGTGATGGGGGCATGTTTAGAAACAAATACTGTCCAAGTCACCTGACATCAACTCCATATTTGGTTTGATGTTACTTTAAGAGGATTTGGCCATGTAAAAAATAAACATGCTCACCCCTGCATCACTTCCATTGATTTTTAGCTAGCGGTTCCTAAAGTTAGCTTAGGTTTCTAATGACTGTTTCTCCTGGCTCATAGGCTACTTTCAAGGTGAGGAACCATCTAACATCATGTTGTAATATAGTGAACAGCTCCTTTGAACCATTTAGGGGTTAAAGTGCAAAACTGACCCTAGATCAACATATAATGGGAGCTTTGCCCTGCACCAGATGGACTCGACTACTAATGTCATCATATATTGTAAGCTTTGTTGTGGTGCTTTGTGCCTGACTGGAATCTACTGTGATTTGTACCTCAGAGTCCCACTAGAGGTGAAATGGAAGTTGTCCAGCGGAGACGTACTCTAAGATGCGTCTGAAACTAGTGCCTAACTACCAGTACGACACTCACCAGGAAGCCAGCGCCTTCAGAGACAATATGGGTAGGCCTTATGAGAGGACAAATATACATCGCATGTTAGGAGGACTTTATGTGCTTCGCCCAGTTATGACGTTGTAGCCATGTCTAACAGATTTCAGTGAATTGCTTTGGTTGAGCAGAAGCAAGTTTCCATTCTAAATCGGTAGGTGATCTGTTTTCGTGTGCAGGTTAGCTCCGGGCACAGCTGTGTTTTGAAAATGTGTTTTAAAAATCTGTGTTCAGGTAACATTAGATTAGAAGACCTTTATTTTCCTAAGATTGGGGAATTCGTTTGGCATTAAGCTTCAGGTACAACATCAGGTAATATAGGTCTGTGAGAGTGTGCTCAGGTAATATAGGTCTGTGAGAGTGTGCTCAGGTAATATAGGTCTGTGAGAGTGTGCTCAGGTAATATAGGTCTGTGAGAGTGTGCTCAGGTAATATAGGTCTGTGAGAGTGTGCTCAGGTAATATAGGTCTGTGAGAGTGTGCTCAGGTAATATAGGTCTGTGAGAGTGTGCTCAGGTAATATAGGTCTGTGAGAGTGTGCTCAGGTAATATAGGTCTGTGAGAGTGTGCTCAGGTAATATAGGTCTGTGAGAGTGTGCTCAGGTAATATAGGTCTGTGAGAGTGTGCTCAGGTAATATAGGTCTGTGAGAGTGTGCTCAGATAATATAGGTCTGTGAGAGTATGCTCAGGTAATATAGGTCTGTGAGAGTGTGCTCAGGTAATATAGGTCTGTGAGAGTGTGCTCAGGTTCAGTAGAATGCATTGTCTGTCTGCATCTCTCCACATCAGGAGCTGATAGTCCTCGCAGTTCAGAACCCCTCCCATTGGCTGTTGCCAAGGAGGCCAAAGTGAGTGACATGGAGGATGACCAGTTAGGAGAAGAGGACATTGTCTTTCTGGACAATAAGTGAGTGACTTGATCTCAAACCCCCTATCCACTCCCCATATCAACCTCAGCACCAGTGACCTGATTCAACTAGTAAAATAATCAGCAAGCCCTTGGTTAGTTGAATCAGAAATGCTAGTGGTGAAATATTCATCTGATACATGTCTAACGGTTCCTCAGGGTGGAGGGGAGGACGACAGTCAGAAAGAGAAGCTAGTTCTGTCGGAGGACTGTGAGCTCATCACCATCGTGGCGGTGGTTCCGGGTCGGCTGGAGGTCACCACACATCACCTGTACTTCTACGACGCCAGCAGCGAGAAGGAGGAGACGGAAGAGGGTGAGGACATAAAGACGTCTGGCTATGAACACTATGGGGCAGTTTCCCAGACACAGATTAAATCTAGTCTTGAGACCGTAAAGCTTTATCAATGGAGATTCTCCATTCAGCAGGCTTCTTAGTCCAGAACCAGGCTTCATCTGACCATCTGTCTTTGTGTCTGCATCATTCCCCAGTCACAGTGAAGAACAGTCACTGCTGACATCATGATACAATTGAATCTGAAAGAGTTGTTGTTGACAAACTTCTATCGATCCAGGAATCGGTTTTGATTTCAAGCGGCCCCTGTCTCAGCTGAGAGAGGTGCACCTGAGACGCTACAACCTGCGTCGCTCTGCTGTGGAGCTGTTCTTCATCGACCAGTCACACTACTTCATCAACTTCAAGAAGAAGGTGTGTCTCTAGTCTAACTGCTAGATTCAAGGGCCTGAGGCCTTAGTACAGTGAAGGCTAATGAGGGGAATATGGCTCCCAGTAATGGCTGGAATAGAGTCAATGTATTGGTATCAAACACAAGGAAACCAAGCCTTTGTTGTGGCTGATACCATGCCGTTTCCAGCCGAGCCACATCCTCCGATTTAACGTGAAACCAGCCACCACTGTCTGTGTACCACAGTGTTGATTCCAATACCTGTAATAAGATGTGGAATTGTATCATTATTTGACATGAATGATAATGTGAAGTGATATGAAAAGGACATATCAGTGTAAGAGACATGTATAACCTGACCCCGACCTCCCCCCCCAGGTGAGGAACATGGTGTACTCTAGGATCCTGGGGCTGCGGCCCCCCAACCTCTTCTATTTCGGCTCCCGCTCTCCTCAGGAGCTCCTCAAGGCTTCTGGACTCACACAGGTACAGCTCATAACTGTCTGCATCGCAAATAGGACTCTATTCCCTATGTAGGGCCCATAGGGCTCTGGTCAAAAGCAGTGCACTATGTAGGGAATAGTGTGCAGTTTGGGATGCAACCTGTGTGTTACAACAGATAACTATTGATTCAGTAACAACCTACTACCTCAGCCTACTACCTCAGCCTCAGCCTACTCAGCCTCAGCCTACTGCCTCAGCCTACTGCCTCAGCCTACTGCCTCAGACTACTGCCTCAGCCAACATGCCTCAGATTAGTCTCAGATGACTGCCTCAAACATGCCTCAGCCTAAACTCAGCCTACTACCTTTGTGTTTTGCCTCAGAGATCAGGGTATGCCTCAGACTAACTGCCTGGGTATGACTACTGTCCTCAGACTACTACCTCAGCCTACTACCTTTGCCTTTTGTCCTCAGCCTACTGTTTGTGTTTTGCCTCAGCCTACTGCCTCAGACTAACTGTTCAGTTTGTCACCTAGAGATGGGTACCTCAGCCTCAGCCTAACTGTTTGTGACTTTTGTCAATCAGACTACTACAGAGAGGAAGCCTAACTGTTTCAGTTTTGTCAATAGCCTACTACCTCAGCCTACTAACTCAGCCTTTTGTCAATCAGATACTACCTCAGCCTCAGACTACTGTTTGTTACTGCCTCAGAGATGGGCCTCAGCCTAACTGTTTGTTGTTCATAGAGATACTGCCTCAGCAACTGTTTGTTGTTAATAGAGATGATTGAGTAACTGTTTGTTGTTAATAGAGATGGGTATGCAGAGAGGAAGCTAACTGTTTGTGTTTGATAGAGATGGGTATGCAGAGAGGAAGCTAACTGTTTGTGTTGTTAATAGAGATGGGTATCAGAGAGGAAGCTAACTGTGTTTGTCAATAGAGATGGGTATGAGGAAGCTAACTGTTTGTGTTTTGTCAATAGAGATGGGTATGCAGAGAGGAAGCTAACTGTTTGTGTTTGTCAATAGAGATGGGTATGCAGAGAGGAAGCTAACTGTTTGTGTTGTTAATAGAGATGGGTATGCAGAGAGGAAGCTAACTGTTTTGTTTGTCAATAGAGATGGGTATGCAGAGAGGAAGCTAACTGTTTGTGTTTTGTCAATAGAGATGGGTATGCAGAGAGATTTAACTGTTTGAATATCTGATGCAACTGAACACCATCTCTGGATGGGTATGCAGAGAGGAAGCTAACCTGTCTCAGTACCCTGTGGTAAGTCCCTGTCCCGTAAACCAGGGATGGGATGGGAGAGGAGGAACTGTTTGTTGAATAGAAACAGAAGAATCAATGAACAGAATAATCAACAAACGAATGAATCATTGAATCTATGAATGAACAGAAGAATCAAAGAATGAATCATTGAATCTATGAATGAACAGAAGAATAAACAAACAAATGAATAATGAATGTTTGGAACAAATATGCAGAACAGCATTCATGCTGTAGTCCAGTCTAATCTAATGGTGTCCCTGTCAATAGGTTGGGTTGGGTCCAGTTCCCATGGGTGCTGAGTGAGCTAACTGTGTTTGTCCAGATCTGGACCTGGAGAACCCAGTTTGTGTTCAGAGATGTCCAAACCCATGTTTGGAGTTAGTCAGAGATGGGTATGCACGCACAGAACGTTTGTGGAGAGAGATGAGTATGCAGTGACTAATTGTTTGTGTTTGTCACAGAGAACTCCAGGCCTGTTTGTGTTTTGTCCCAAATGGCACCCAGTTTATCTGATGTACACCAGGTCACTATTTATAACCAGGGAATAGGTGGCTCTGGTCAAAAGTAGATCCACTATGTAGGGAAGATGATAAACAGAAGAATCAATGAACAGAATAATCAACAAACAGAATCTGAATTTAAACAGAATAATCAACAAACGAATATCATTGAATATATGAATGAACAGTTATCTGAATGCAGTCTGTTTTATAATGACCAGTAGAATAAACAAACAAATGAACATGAATCCACAAATACACTGTATTACTGCCTGTGTTTCATGTTGAATTCATTATTGTTCCTGTTAATGCAGGAACAATAATCATTGTGTCATCCAGATCTGGACCAGTGTCTTGTCTGATCAGGTATGAGAGCTTTGAGGACTCAACGGGCACCATAGATAAGTTCCACTATGGAACACACTACCCTAACGCTGCAGGAGTCATGGAGACATGATCCGCATGGACCCTTCACAGAGAACTCCACATCCAGCTGCAGAGTGGCAGGTACAGTTTCCCTTCACTAGGTCACTATTCATCCAGCTGTAGGAATAGGTACCCCTTCACTACCCTCCTCATCCAGCTGTAGGTACAGTACCCCTTCAGCACCCTCCTCATCCAGCTGTAGGTACAGTAACCCTTCACTACCCTCCTCATCCAGCTGTAGGACAGTACCCCTTCACTACCCTCCTCATCCAGCTGTACTGCCTGGTACAGTAACCCTTCACTACCCTCCTCATCCAGGAACAATAATCAGGTCATTGTGTACCCCTTCACTACCCTCCTCATCCAGCTGATAAGGTGGAACACACTACCCGCTGCAGGAGTCATGCACTACATGATCAGTAACCCTTCACTACACTCCTCATCCAGCTGTAGGTACAGTAACCCTTCACTACCCTCCTCATCCAGCTGTAGGTACAGTACCCCTTCACTACCCTCCTCATCCAGCTGTAGGTACAGTAACCCTTCACTACCCTCCTCATCCAGCTGTAGGTACAGTACCCCTTCACTACCCTCCTCATCCAGCTGTAGGTACAGTAACCCTTCACTACCCTCCTCATCCAGCTGTAGGTCACAGTCCTCATCCAGCTGTAGGTACAGTAACCCCTTCACTACCCTCCTCATCCAGCTGTAGGTACAGTAACCCTTCACTACCCTCCTCATCCAGCTGTAGGTACAGTAACCCTTCACTACCCTCCTCATCCAGCTGTAGGTACAGTAACCCTTCACTACCCTCCTCATCCAGCTGTAGGTACAGTACCCCTTCACTACCCTCCTCATCCAGCTGTAGGTACAGTACCCCTTCACTACCCTCCTCATCCAGCTGTAGGTACAGTAACCCTTCACTACCCTCCTCATCCAGCTGTAGGTACAGTAACCCTTCACTACCCTCCTCATCCAGCTGTAGGTACAGTAACCCTTCACTACCCTCCACATCCAGCTGTAGGTACAGTAACCCTTCACTACCCTCTCATCCAGCTGTAGGTACAGTACCCCTTCACTACCCTCCTCATCCAGCTGTAGGTACAGTAACCCTTCACTACCCTCCTCATCCAGCTGTAGGTACAGTAACCCTTCACTACCCTCCTCATCCAGCTGTAGGTACAGTAACCCTTCACTACCCTCCTCATCCAGCTGTAGGTACAGTAACCCTTCACTACCCTCCTCATCCAGCTGTAGGTACAGTCACTACCCTCCCCTTCACTCACCCTCCTCATCCAGCTGTAGGTACAGTGACCCTTCACTACCCTCCTCATCCAGCTGTAGGTACAGTAACCCTTCACTACCCTCCTCATCCAGCTGTAGGTACAGTACCCCTTCACTACCCTCCTCATCCAGCTGTAGGTACAGTACCCCTTCACTACCCTCCTCATCCAGCTGTAGGTACAGTACCCCTTCACTACCCTCCTCATCCAGCTGTAGGTACAGTAACCCTTCACTACCCTCCTCATCCAGCTGTAGGTACAGTAACCCTTCACTACCCTCCTCATCCAGCTGTAGGTACAGTACCCCTTCACTACCCTCCTCATCCAGCTGTAGGTACAGTAACCCTTCACTACCCTCCTCATCCAGCTGTAGGTACAGTAACCCTTCACTACCCTCCTCATCCAGCTGTAGGTACAGTACCCCTTCACTACCCTCCTCATCCAGCTGTAGGTACAGTACCCCTTCACTACCCTCCTCATCCAGCTGTAGGTACAGCAGGGGTACAGTAACCCTTCACTACCCTCCTCATCCAGCTTGGTACAGTCATGTTTGAAGACACAAGTGTACAGTATCACAGGGTGTATGGAGCTGTGGAAGTAACCCTTCACTACCCTCCTCATCCAGGAGGTACAGTACCCCTTCACTACCCTCCTCATCCAGCTGTGGTGTACCCCTTCACTACCCTCCTCATTGTGTACAGTAACCCTTCACTACCCTCCTCATCCATGGGTACAGTAACCCTTCACTACCCTCCTCATCCAGCTGTAGGTACTAACACTCATCCAGCTGTAGGTACAGTAACCCTTCACTACCCTCCTCATCCAGCTGTGCCCCTTACATTTGAACAGTGTGGTACACTCCTCATCCAGCTGTGTACAGTTACATTTGAACAGTGTCCTCATCCAGCTGTAGGTACAGCAGGGGTGTGTGTTACATTTGAAGAACAGTGTGGTTCTGGCCGTGTGTGTTACATTTGAACAGTGTGGTTCTGGCCGTGTGTGTTACATTTGAACAGTGTGGTTCCTGGCCGTGTGTGTTACATTTGAACAGTGTGGTTCCTGGCCGTGCCTGTTACATTTGAACAGTGTGGTTCATGGCCGTGCCTGTTACATTTGAACAGTGTGGTTCCTGGCCGTGCGTGTTACATTTGAACAGTGTGGTTCCTGGCCGTGTGTGTTACATTTGAACAGTGTGGTTCCTGGCCGTGTGTGTTGCAGGTTTGACTGTGCAGATCGTCAGTTCCACTCTGTAGCAGCCGCCTGGCAGGCTCGCATGGAGAGCCCCGCTGACGTCAAGGAGCTCATCCCGGAGTTCTTCTACTTTCCAGAGTTCCTGCAGAACATCAACGGTGAGTAGCACTAAGGCTGTGTTCCCTTCACATGAGGAAGACTAGGGCTGTGTTCCCTTCACATGAGGAAGACGAGGGCTGTGTTCCCTTCACATGAGGAAGACTAGGGCTGTGTTCCCTTCACATGAGGAAGACCAGGGCTGTGTTCCCTTCACATGAGGAAGACTAGGGCTGTGTTCCCTTCACATGAGGAAGACTAGGGCTGTGTTCCCTTCACATGAGGAAGACTAGGGCTGTGTTCCCTTCACATGAGGAAGACTAGGCTGGCTGTGTTCCCTTCACATGAGGAAGACTAGGGCTGTGTTCCCTTCACATGAGGAAGACTAGGGCTGTGTGTTCCCTTCACATGAGGAAGACTAGGGCTGTGTTCCCTTCACATGAGGAAGACTAGGGCTGTGTTCCCTTCACATGAGGAAGACCAGGGCTGTGTTCCCTTCACATGAGGAAGACCAGGGCTGTGTTCCCTTCACATGAGGAAGACTAGGGCTGTGTTCATGAGGAAGACCTTCACATGAGGAAGACTAGGGCTGTGTTCCCTTCACATGAGGAAGACTAGGGCTGTGTTCCCTTCACATGAGGAAGACTAGGGCTGTGTTCCCTTCACATGAGGAAGACTAGGGCTGTGTTCCCTTCACATGAGGAAGACTAGGGCTGTGTTCCCTTCACATGAGGAAGACTAGGGCTGTGTTCCCTTCACATGAGGAAGACTAGGGCTGTGTTCCCTTCACATGAGGAAGACTAGGGATGTGTTCCCTTCACATGAGGAAGACTAGGGCTGTGTTCCCTTCACATGAGGAAGACTAGGGCCGTGTTCCCTTCACATGAGGAAGACTAGGGCTGTGTTCCCTTCACATGAGGAAGACCAAGGCTGTGTTCCCTTCACACGAGGAAGACTAGGGCTGTGTTCCCTTCACATGAGGAAGACTAGGGCTGTGTTCCCTTCACATGAGGAAGACTAGGGCTGTGTTCCCTTCACACGAGGAAGACCAAGGCTGTGTTCCCTTCACATGAGGAAGACTAGGGCTGTGTTCCCTTCACATGAGGAAGACTAGGGCTGTGTTCCCTTCACATGAGGAAAGGGACATGAGGAAGGGCTGTGTTCCCTTCACATGAGGAAGACTAGGGCTGTGTTCCCTTCACATGAGGAAGACCAGGGCTGTGTTCCCTTCACATGAGGAAGACTCACATGAGGAAGACTAAGGCTGTGTTCCCTTCACATGAGGAAGACTAGGCTGTGTTCCCTTCACATGAGGAAGACTAGGGCTGTGTTCCCTTCACATGAGGAAGACGAGGGCTGTGTTCCCTTCACACGAGGAAGACCAAGGCTGTGTTCCCTTCACATGAGGAAGACGAGGGCTGTGTTCCCTTCACATGAGGAAGACGAGGGCTGTGTTCCCTTCACATGAGGAAGACGAGGGCTGTGTTCCCTTCACATGAGGAAGACGAGGGCTGTGTTCCCTTCACATGAGGAAGACGAGGGCTGTGTTCCCTTCACATGAGGAAGACGAGGGCTGTGTTCCCTTCACATGAGGAAGACGAGGGCTGTGTTCCCTTCACACGAGGAAGACTAAGGGTTTTGTTCCATTCACACGAGGAAGACGAGGGCCGTGTTCCCTTCACATGAGGAAGACTAGGGCTGTGTTCCCTTCACATGAGGAAGACTAAGGCTGTGTTCCCTTCACATGAGGAAGAACTCATTCTGACGAGGGCTGTGAGTGTCACATGAGGAAAAGGGCTGTGCACTCACATGAGGAAGAACTGTTCCCTTCAAACTAAGAGTTGTCAAAGTGTACTCTGGGAACTGTCAAACCAGAGTTCTCTATAATCTGAGTAGATTTCCAGAGTGTATTTATGAAAGCATACTAAGTGGAATGCAACGATGTTATGTTAATTCCTATTCACAAGTCATTCTTTACACAGTATATCAACACAACAGAAATATGGCGTAGTGTTTCATAGCGCCTCATAACCTACCAAATGTTGGACACTCTGTTTACGTAGCTGAGGAAGGCTTGACTGTCTCTGTGTGTGTGTTTACTGCAGGGTTTGACCTGGGCAGTCTGCAGATGACCCAGAACGATGTGACTGATGTTCTGTTACCACAATGGGCCTTGTCTAGAGAAGACTTCATCAGGAAACACAGGAAAGCTCTGGTGAGGCCTTCCACCTGGAAAAATTATCTATGGGAAACGCTGGTGCAACCCCCACAGCCATGCTACACTCTCTGATTGGACACATTTTAATCAAGTAATCAAATATATTTCCTCTTACAAATGCATTTGTCCCCCAATATGGTGCAGGAATGTGAGCATGTTTCCTCTCACCTCCATGAGTGGATTGACCTGATCTTTGGCTGCAAGCAGAGAGGGGAGGAGGCGGTGGAGGCTCTCAATGTCTTCTACTACTGCACCTATGAAGGTATGGAGAGAGAAGGGCTGAGTCCCGAATGACACCCTATTCTCTATATAGGTCACTACTTTGGACCAAAGCCCTATGGCTCCTAGTCTAAAGTAGTGCACTATATACGGAAAAGGGTACAATTAGAGACTCTCAACTTCGCCCAATGTGATATGAGGAGTAGGAATGGGTGAGAGAGCTCTTCCCTCTATCCTCACTCAGACACCCCAATGTATACTAGGTACATTTCCTTATCAATAGAGTTCTGTTCTATTCTGGTCTGTTCTATTCTGTTGTATCCTGTTCTGGTCTGTCCTATTCTGGTCTGTCCTATTCTGGTCTGTCCTATTCTGGTCTGTTCTATTCTGTTGTATCCTATTCTGGTCTGTTCTATTCTGTTGTATCCTATTCTGGTCTGTCCTATTCTGGTCTGTCCTATTCTGGTCTGTCCTATTCTGGTCTGTCCTATTCTGGTGTATCCTATTCTGGTCTGTCCTATTCTGGTCTGTTCTATTCTGGTCTGTTCTATTCTGTTGTGTCCTATTCTGGTCTGTCCTATTCTGGTCTGTTCTGTCCTATTCTGGTCTGTTCTATTGTTCTTTTCTGGTCTGTTCTATTGTTCTTTTCTGGTCTGTTCTGTCCTATTCTGGTCTGTTCTGTCCTATTCTGGTCTGTTCTATTGTTCTTTTCTGGTCTGTTCTGTCCTATTCTGGTCTGTTCTGTCCTATTCTGGTCTGTTCTGTCCTATTCTGGTCTGTTATATTCTGTTGTTCTATTTACTATATTCTGTGTAGGTGCGGTGGATCTGGACGCCATAGCCAATGAGACGGAGCGCAAGGCCCTGGAGGGCATCATCAGTAACTTTGGACAGACGCCCTGTCAACTACTCAAGGTGTGTGTGTGTGTGTGTGTGTGTCTCTCTTTCTCAAGGTCTGACCCCTGTCACATTACATTTACAGTCCTGCTTGATTTGTTAAACACTCCCTCAATGTAGAGTCTCACTCCATAAACCAGAGGGAATGGTTGTATTGAGTCTGGAGAGTAGAGTGTGTGTGTGTTTGACTGAAGGACACTGTTTATCAGTGTCTGGATGTCTGTAGCTAGCTGTCTGGGTGTCTCCCTGCCTGGGTGTCTGTCTGTAGCTCTGTCTGTCTGGGTGTCTGTCTGTAGCTAGCTGTCTGGGTGTCTGGCTATAGCTCCCTGTCTGGGTGTCTGTCTGTAGCTCCCTGTCTCTGGGGTGTCTGTCTGTAGCTCCTGTCTCGGTGTCTGTCTGTAGCTCCCTGTCTGGGTGTCTGTCTGTAGCTCCCTGTCTGGGTATCTGTCTGTAGCTCCCTGTCTGGGTGTCTGTCTGTTGCTCCCTGTCTCGGTGTCTGTCTGTAGCTCCTGTCTCGGTGTCTGTCTGTAGCTCCCTGTCTGGGTGTCTGTAGCTCCTTGTCTGTAGCTCCCTGTCTCGGTGTCTGTCTGTAGCTGGGTGTCTGTCCTGTCTCGGTGTCTGTCTGTAGCTCCCTGTCTCTGGTGTCTGTCTGTAGCTCCCTGCCTGGGTGTCTGTCTGTAGCTCCCTGCCTGGGTGTCTGTCTGTAGCTCCCTGCTCCCTGCCTGCCTGTGTCTGTCTGTAGCTCCCTGCCTGGGTGTCTGTCTGTAGCTCCCTGCCTGGGTGTCTGTCTGTAGCTCCCTGCCTGTGTGTCTGTCTGTAGCTCCCTGTCTCGGTGTCTGTCTGTAGCTCCCTGTCTGGGTGTCTGTCTGTAGCTCCCTGTCTGGGTATCTGTCTGTAGCTCCCTGTCTGGGTGTCTGTCTGTTGCTCCCTGTCTCGGTGTCTGTCTGTTGCTCCCTGTCTGTCTGGTGTCTGTCTGTAGCTCCCTGTCTCTGGGTGTCTGACTGTAGCTCCCTGTCTCGGTGTCTGTCTGTAGCTCCCTGTCTCGGTGTCTGTCTGTAGCTCCCTGTCTCGGTGTCTGTCTAGCTGTCTGGGTGTCTGTTCACGTAGCTCCCTGTCTCGGTGTCTGTCTGTAGCTCCCTGCCTGGGTGTCTGTCTGTAGCTCCCTGCCTGGGTGTCTGTCTGTAGCTCCCTGCCTGCTGTGGGTGTCTGTCTGTAGCTCCCTGCCTGGGTGTCTGTCTGTAGCTAGCTGTCTGGGTGTCTGTCTGTCTATAGCTGTCTGGGTGCTGTCTGGGTGTCTGTAGCTCCCTGTCTGTGTGTCTGTCTGTAGCTAGCTGCTGTCTGTAGCTAGCTGTCTGGGTGTCTGTAGCTAGCTGTATGGGTGTCTGTCGCTCCCTGTCTGGGTGTCTGTTTGTAGCTAGCTGTCTGTAGCTCCCTGTCTGGGTGTCTGTCTGTAGCTAGCTGTCTGTAGCTAGCTGTCTGGGTGTCTGTCTGTAGCTGCCTGTCTGGTGTCTGTAGCTCCCTGTCTGGGTGTCTGTCTGTAGCTCCCTGTCTGGGTGTCTGTCTGTAGCTAGCTGTCTGGGTGTCTGTCTGCAGCTGTCTGGGTGTCTGTCTGCAGCTGTCTGGGTGTCTATCTGTAGCTAGCTGTCTGGGTGTCTGTCTGCAGCTAGCTGTCTGGGTGTCTGTCTGCAGCTGGGTGTCTGTCTGCAGCTGGGTGTCTGGGTGTCTGTCTGTAGCTAGCTGTCTGTAGCTAGCTGTCTGGGTGTCTGTTTGCAGCGAGCTGTCTGGGTGTCTGTCTGTAGCTGGGTGTCTGTAGCTAGCTGTCTGGGTGTCTGTCTGTAGCTAGCTGTCTGTAGCTAGCTGTCTGTAGCTAGCTGTCTGGGTGTCTGTCTATAGCTAGTATCTCAGTGCGACATTGACTGACTCAGTGTGCTCCTTTCTTTCTTCCTTCCTTTCTTTCATTCTTTCTTTCTTGTTAGGAGCCACACCCTCCTCGTATGTCATCAGAGAATGCATCTAGGAGGCAGGCCCGCATGGACACTCTACCCCCCAACCTGTTTGAACAGCTCGACAAACTACGCCCTTTTAAGGAGGTAAAGAGAGGAATCATTCTCCCATATTTCATTAGAATTATAAAGATCATATATTTTCTCTAGTAGTCTACCACTTCAGTATTCAAATGTTGATTGTGTGTGTGTGTGTGTGTGTGTGTGTGTGTGTGTGTGTGTGTGTGTGTGTGTGTGTGTGTGTGTGTGTGTGTGTGTGTGTGTGTGTGTGTGTGTGTGTGTGTGCGTGCGTGCGTGTGTGCGTGTGTGTGTTCCTAGGTGGTGTGTGATGGGCGACCTCTGGTCCAGGCGGTGGTTCCCAGGAACCAGAACCGCTCCTTTATCATCCAGGGCTCTGACGTACTGGTGAGACACACACACACACACACACACAGGCAGCAGGTAGCCTAGCGGTCGGAGTGTTGGTCGACCAGCCTTCTTATTTTCAGTAGTTAATCAATATTAAATCAAGATGATTGTTTGAAGAAATGACCAAACGTCTCTCAGTAGTGACTTTCCAGGACAGCCTCCGTTGATAATGGCTGCTGCTGGCCGTGACCTCCCTCTCCCAGGGTGTCTCAGGGGGACTGGGGATCTGCAGAAAACACTTTTCCAATTCACACATGGTATTAATACACACTTGTTAATGTGTGAAATAGGACAAATACTGTATACGCACCAAGTTATTACACACACACACACACACACTAGAGAAGGGACACCTCACTGACACCAGCCTCTCGCATGCTCAACACAGCTACATGAAACAACACATTCACACACAACACAGCTACATGAAACAACACATTCACACACAACACAGCTACATGAAACAACACATCCACACACAACACAGCTACATGAAACAACACATTCACACACAACACAGCTACATGAAACAACACATTCACACACAACACAGCTACATGAAACAACACATTCACACACAGCTACATGAAACAACACATTCACACACAACACAGCTACATGAAACAGCACATTCACACACAGCTACATGAAACAACACATTCACACACAACACAGCTACATGAAACAACACATTCACACACAACACAGCTACATGAAACAGCACATTCACACACAACACAGCTACATGAAACAGCACATTCACACACAACACAGCTACATGAAACAGCACATTCACACACAACACAGCTACATGAAACAACACATTCACACACAACACAGCTACATGAAACAACACATTCACACACAACACAGCTACATGAAACAACACATTCACACACAACACAGCTACATGAAACAACACATTCACACACAGCTACATGAAACAACACATTCACACACAACACAGCTACATGAAACAGCACATTCACACACAGCTACATGAAACAACACATTCACACACAACACAGCTACATGAAACAACACATTCACACACAACACAGCTACATGAAACAGCACATTCACACACAACACAGCTACATGAAACAGCACATTCACACACAACACAGCTACATGAAACAACACATTCACACACAACACAGCTACATGAAACAACACATTCACACACAACACAGCACATGAAACAACACATTCACACACAACACAGCTACATGAAACAAAACAACACATTGAAACAGCACATTCAACACAGCTACATGAAACAACACATTCACACACAACACAGCTACATGAAACAACACATTCACAACACAGCTACATGAAACAGCACATTCACACACAGCTACATGAAACAACACATTCACACACAACACAGCTACATGAAACAACACATTCACACACAACACAGCTACATGAAACAACACATTCACACACAACACAGCTACATGAAACAACACATTCACACACAACACAGCTACATGAAACAACACATCCACACACACACAGCTACATGAAACAACACATTCACACACAACACAGCTACATGAAACAACACATTCACACACAACACAGCTACATGAAACAACACATTCACACACAACACAGCTACATGAAACAACACATTCACACTCAACACAGCACATTGACAACAACACATTGAAACAACACATTCACACAGCTACATGAAACAACACATTCACACACAACACAGCTACATGAAACAACACATTCACACACAACACAGCTACATGAAACAACACATTCACACACAACACAGCTACATGAAACATGAAACAACACATACATGAAACAACACATTCACACAACACAGCTACATGAAACAACACATTCACACACAACACAGCTACATGAAACAGCACATTCACAACACAGCTACATGAAACAACACATTCACACACAACACAGCTACATGAAACAGCACATTCACACACAACACATGAAACAACACATTCACACACAACACAGCTACATGAAACAACACATTCACACACAACACAGTTACATGAAACAACACATTCACACACAACACAGCTACATGAAACAACACATTCACACACAACACAGCTACATGAAACAGCACATTCACACACAGCTACATGAAACAACACATTCACACACAACACAGCTACATGAAACAACACATTCACACACAACACAGCTACATGAAACAGCACATTCACACACAGCTACATGAAACAACACATTCACACACAACACAGCTACATGAAACAACACATTCACACACAACACAGCTACATGAAACAACACATTCACACACAACACAGCTACATGAAACAACACATTCACACACAACACAGCTACATGAAACAGCACATTCACACACAACACAGCTACATGAAACAGCACATTCACACACAACACAGCTACATGAAACAACACATTCACACACAACACAGCTACATGAAACAGCACATTCACACACAACACAGCTACATGAAACAACACATTCACACACAACACAGCTACATGAAACAGCACATTCACACACAACACAGCTACATGAAACAACACATTCACACACAACACAGCTACATGAAACAACACATTCACACACAACACAGCTACATGAAACAACACATTCACACACAACACAGCTACATGAAACAACACATTCACACACAACACAGCTACATGAAACAGCACATTCACACACAGCTACATGAAACAGCACATTCACACACAACACAGCTACATGAAACAACACATCCACACACAACACAGCTACATGAAACAGCACATTCACACACAGCTACATGAAACAACACATTCACACACAACACAGCTACATGAAACAGCACATTCACACACAACACAGCTACATGAAACAGCACATTCACACACAGCTACATGAAACAACACATTCACACACAACACAGCTACATGAAACAACACATTCACACACAGCTACATGAAACAACACATTCACACACAACACAGTTACATGAAACAACACATTCACACACAACACAGCTACATGAAACAACACATCCACACACAACACAGCTACATGAAACAACACATCCACACACAACACAGCTACATGAAACAACACATTCACACACAGCTACATGAAACAACACATCCACACACAGCACAGCGAAAAGAAACAACACATTCACACACAACACAGATACAGAGGTGTTGGACCTTTCTGCTTGGTTGAAGAGATACAGAGGTGTTGGACCTTTCTGCTTGGTTGAAGAGATACAGAGGTGTTGGACCTTTCTGCTTGGTTGAAGAGATACAGAGGTGTTGGACCTTTCTGCTTGGTTGAAGAGATACAGAGGTGTTGGACCTTTCTGCTTGGTTGAAGAGATACAGAGGCGCTGCACAAGTCCGGTAACTTCCTCAGGTCAACCAGAAATCCCAGTTGGCAGAGTCCTGGAATGAGGAGGAGTCCTGGAATGAGGAGGAGTCCTGGAATGAGGAGGAGTCCTGGAATGAGGAGGAGTCCTGGAATGAGGAGGAGTCCTGGAATGAGGAGGAGTCCTGGAATGAGGAGGAGTCCTGGAATGAGGAGGAGTCCTGGAATGAGGAGGAGTCCTGGAATGAGGAGGAGTCCGGGAATGAGGAGGAGTCCTGGAATGAGGAGGAGTCCTGGAATGAGGAGGAGTCCTGGAATGAGGAGGAGTCCTGGAATGAGGAGGGGTCTGGGAATGAGGAGGAGTCCGGGAATGAGGAGGAGTCCGGGAATGAGGAGGAGTCCTGGAATGAGGAGGAGTCCTGGAATGAGGAGGAGTCCTGGAATGAGGAGGAGTCCTGGAATGAGGAGGAGTCCTGGAATGAGGAGGAGTCCGGGAATGAGGAGGAGTCCTGGAATGAGGAGGAGTCCTGGAATGAGGAGGGGTCTGGGAATGAGGAGGAGTCTGGGAATGCTCTTACCAGGACTTCTGGGAAACCCAGGAATTTTGGGGGGAAAGTTACCAGAATTGTTTAACCCCAGTGCAGTATGGGGCTTCTTTTGACTGTCTCCCTCCCTGCTCTCTTCCTTCCCTGTAGGTGACAGTGAGTTCTGACGGCCTGATTGGGACCCACAGCTGGCTGCCTTACGATAAGAACATCGCCAACTACTTCACCTTCACCAAGGACCCCACCGTGGCCAATCCCAAGTAAGTTAGTGGCCCTACAGAATGCCAGCCAAGAAATGACAACAAAAAGTAAATCCCACTCTAAACACTGAGAGAAGGATAAGGAGGAGCCCACCACACACTGTGTTTCTGCATCCCAAATGGCACCCTATTCCCTATATAGTGCCCTACAGGACCCTATGGGCTCTGGTCAAAAGGAGTGGGCTAGTTCCATTTGGGACACTGTGTAGTGTGTAGCCATCCCATCTGGTCCCCAGCTCAGCCGTGTGCTTTTATTCATGTGACTTCAAAGCACAAGTTGAAATGGATGGAGAAGTCTGTGTTTTATGAGGTTGGAGCGTTACAACTGCTCTGGCCCTAGAAACATGTGTCTTATTGAGATTAGTCTGAATAGGAAACCCTTGAGTTCCTTTTCATCGATAAACAACATCTTTCTGCTAGAAAATGTGAAAGGACAAATCACCATTTGTTTATATCAACATGACACAACTATAGAAACATTTTGGTTTCAACAACCTCTTTTCCTTCAGTTAAAGGCCCATTATTGTAAATCATTAGGTTTACTCAACCTCCTCTCTTGGCTCTCTCTCCTCCCTCCTGCAGAACCCAGCGGTTCCTCAGTGGTCTCTTCGCCCCAGGGGTAGATCTCAGTACCAAGGTGTTGGTGGTGTCCAACGATGGCCGTCTGCTGTTCAGTGGAGGACACTGGGACTGCAGCCTCCGAGTCACCCAGCTGGGAAAGGGCAAACTGGTGGGCAGGATCTGCCGACACATCGGTGAGCTACAAGATAATGATGGGAGGACGGTGAGGGAGGGAGGACGGTGGGAGGGAGGGGAGGGAGGGGGGGACGGGAGGGAGGGAGGACGGGTAGGGAGGGAGGACGGTGAGGGAGGGAGGACGGGAGGGGGGAGGGAGGGAGGACGGGTAGGGAGGGAGGGGGAGGGAGGGAGGGAGGACGGGTAGGGAGGGAGGACGGGTAGGGAGGGAGGACGGGTAGGGAGGGAGGACGGTGGGGGAGGGAGGGAGGACGGGGAGGGAGGGAGGGAGGGAAAGAGGACAGAGAGGGATGGGGGACGGATGGAGGGGAGACCATGTTTCAATTTTGTCATAGTTAAGAGTTTTAGGATCAGTTTTGCCTTTTAGATCAAAATCAGTGAGGTTACTTGGACAGGGGGGGATCTGATTCTAGATCAGTAACAGGGGGGGATCTGATTCTAGATCAGTAAGGTTACTTGGACAGGGGGATCTGATTCTAGATCAGTAAGGTTACTTGGACAGGGGGAATCTGATTCTAGATCAGTAAGGTTACTTGGTCAGGGGGGATCTGATTCTAGATCAGTAAGGTTACTTGGACAGGGGG
>NC_088240.1:85438749-85571249 GCF_036934945.1 Oncorhynchus masou masou
CGTCTGCTTCCCTAATGCACGCTGTTCCAGAACAACTTGCTCCTGACCTTCTATCCCATCTGGAAATCATGTTAGATGATAACAAGATTATCTTTAGTTCAATAACATCCCTTACCCTGATAGTTACATTCTCCTACTTTCAACACATGCTCAGTTTGACCTGTTCTCTCTCTCTCTCTCTGTCTCTCTCTCTCTCTCTGTGTGTATCTCTCTCTCTCTCTCTCTCTCTCTGTGTATCTCTCGGTTTCTGTAACTTTCTCTCTGTATCTCTGTAACTTTCTCTCTCTTCTCTCTCTGTATCTCTCTGTCTCTAACTTTCTCTCTGTATCTCTCTCTCTGTAACTTTCTCTCTGTATCTCTCTATCTCTCTCTCTGTATCTCTCTCTGTCTCTGTAACTTTTTCTCTCTCTCTCTCTCTCTCCTCTAGGTACGCTCAGGTCAGTTTTCCCGTCGGCTGTGGGGCTCAACACGCCGAATCTCTCAGGTTTCCTCAGGAGAGACAGAATACAACCCCACTGAGACTTCTGGGAAGTGAGGGTCGCCATGAAAACATACGGAAGGCAATATTATCGTAGCCTGTTAGGCTCACCCGAGGCTTGGTTGATGGCCGACACCCAAATGGCATCCTATTCCTATATAGTGCCTATTGGGTTCTGGTCAAGGACAGCAGTATATAGGGAACAGGGTGCCATTTGGAACACAGACATTTTTCGAGCCACCAGCAGTGGATTTGCTGAATCAGAATGGAGACCCTGGATGTTGGTGTCAGAAAGCCCACCCAGAACTTTACTGGACTGATTGACTGTTAAAGCCTCTATGGGTCCAAGCCTCTATGGGTCCAAGCCTCTATGGGTCCAAGCCTCTATGGGTCCAAGCCTCTATGGGTCCAAGCCTCTATGGGTCCAAGCCTCTATGGGTTCAAGCGCCCCGAGAAGACACGATAAACAAAGGCTTTTTTTTCTACTAAAGGGAAAATAAAATATTTTTTGATTTAGGTGGTTTTATACTCTATTTTTAAAAAGGCATCATTCCAAAGATGACTCGTGTTTTGTAGACGAGAAAGGAGGCTCTGTTTTATGTGACTCCCAACCCCTTTTACTGGTTTGTTCCGAGGCCAGTTGTGTGGCAATGGCACCTTGTCTAAAACTCCTTCAAACTTGAAAACGATAAACGTTGCAAGAGATTTCCATGGTGAAGTACCAGTGTAGACCACTAGAGGGTGGGATTTCTCTCTCTACATGTGTGCAATCCTGCTGAAAATAAAATGCAATAACCCGTTTGGAGTGGTCCAGACGGTTTGTGCGGTTTGTATTGTCACATGATGGATGGTAATGTTCACAACAAATGAACCACTGTTGCCTTAAATAGGAGAGAAGAGATGTTATATAGCATATATAGCATCTGTTTGTGCAGCTCACATTACTGCTTTAGAGGATTGGTTTGATTGGTTGTGTGTTCCTGATGTGTTGCCTGTGTTGCATTAATTGATGACTCATGTAGTTTGTCTGTGTCTTCATCTTCACTATTTTCCAGCAGAGAATACCTTACTGTAGCTGTTGTTATTGTTTCAAACTTGTTGTAACTGAAAAGTGCCTGTCATCTTTTCCTCCAGCACTGATTGGCACGAGATGAGATGAGATGATCCCCTCCTTCTTTTTTCGGTCTCTCATCTGCCTGCCATCTTTCCCTCCCTCCCTCCTGCTCTGTCCATCACTTTTTCTTCTGTCGCAGGCCAGTGTTTTACAGTAGCTCCAGTCTTCGTAAGGACCTGCGTGTCCTCGGCAACCAAATCTGCATCACTTGTAACTAACGGTCATATTGTTGGTAAACTGTTATACAGACAGCTGTTAAAGAGTCCTCATCCATCAAGGCGATTTAACCTTTTATACTGGTAGTATCTTGTTATTTTCTGAAGCACTGAGTTGAACCCTTTTGAACTAGAGATGGCTTGTGTCCCAAATGGCACCCTTTCCCCTATTATAGTGCACTACTTTTGCTCAGGGCTCCGGTCCAAAGCACTGCACCATATAGGGAATAGGGTGCGATTTGAGAGGCAGTCGTGGTGTCTGTAGAACACATGGGTGGAAAGATAGACTTGGGCTCCCAACGAGCCAGTAGAGGAATGTACTTCCTGTGAAAAGCCCCTTTTTTCTGCGGTTGGGTTGGAGAGAGACTGTTGTTATGCACTGTCATGTTGGGATGGAAGAGACGCAAAGGGAGCGTTCCAAATAGCGCCATGTGTAGTGCACTACTTTTGACCAGGGCCCCATATATGGTGGCATTTGGTACTCAGTCACAAAGACAAAAGGGAACTGTTGGGAAAATGGAATGGCAACAAAATCACGTCTCCAGTCTCTACTAACAGGCTGCAATCTGTGATTGGATGGAGAGTGAATGTTTAGAGAAAAAGAGAGAATATTGCTGTAATCTTTTCCACCATTCCGGCTCTCTCAGTAGCACTTGAGTCCGGGAACGAGGTTAATATTGCTGTAACTTTGATGGTTGTTTTACTGCGTGTCGCTATACTATGTGTTTAAAAGGTCAAGGGTCACAATATATGGTAATGCATTATTACATGTCTATGTTAATGATCTGGCTGTGATGTTGACAGAATGTCTGGGTTTTATTGAAAAAGGTGGGCCTGAAATGCCTGCAGAAATGATACGTGTGTTTGCTTTATTGTCTCTTGTCAATAGTTTCTCTATTGGCCCTGGTCCAAAGTCGTACACTATATATGGAATAGGACCTATGGAACTTTGACTTGTTTTCATAATCAGTTCATCCACTTTTATCCTCCTGACTGATCTCTCGCCAGACCTGGGTTCCAATACTATTCAGAATCATTAAAAATACTGCATCTGAGCTTGATTGAGCATGCCTGATTTGATGGACCAATAGAATAGTCCCAAAATGGGAAACGCCATTTGGCATTCCTGGCAGGCTAGAGCCAAACTCTCCAAATATCTGAAAGATTAAAAGTAGTATTTTGATCCCAGGTCTGTGTCCCACACCACAATCTAGACACTGATCTAGAATCAGGTCCCTGGGCCCCAGGACACTACTGCTGAATAAAGAACTCCAGGTGGAAGTTGCCTCTAGACACTGATCTAGAATCAGATTCTAACCTTAAATGATAATGGGGAAAATTAAAAATGTATCTAATGGCCGAACCGAACGTGTGTGTGTGTGTGCTCGCATACACCCCTAAAAGACCTTCGCTTAAAAAAAAATAGAAATAGTACTGTTTGTCCATTTTGAGACGCTGTAGCCAGTATGCACTTCCTCAAAATAATCAGGATTAGTCTAAGATAATTTAAGAAATCTGTCATAAGTTTTTATGTTTTTGCCGCGCAATTTTACAGTGGTGGGAAAAGTACTCAATTGTCATGACTTAAGTGAAAGTAAAATACTACTTAAGTAAAAGGCTAAAAGTATTTGGTTTTAAATATACTTAAGTATCAAAAGTTAAAAATCTTTTAAAGTTCCTTATATTAAGCAAACCAGATGGCACAATTTTCTTGTTGTTTTAACTTACCAATAGCCACACTGCAACATCATTCACAAACCAAGCATGTATGTTTAGTGAGTCCGCCAGATCAGAGGCAGTAGGGATGACCAGGGATGTTCTCTTGATAAGCGTGTGAATTTGACACTTTTCCTGTCCTGCTAAGCATTCAAAGTGTGGGTGTCAGGGAAAATGTATGAGATGAGATGAGGGCAGGTGAGGTGAGGTGAGGTGAGGTGAGGTGAGATGAGGGCAGGTGAGGTGAGGGCAGGTGAGGTGAGGGCAGGTGAGGTGAGGTGAGGGCAGGTGAGGTGAGGTGAGATGAGGGCAGGTGAGGTGAGGTGAGGTGAGGTGAGGGCAGGTGAGGTGAGGTGAGATGAGGGCAGGTGAGATGAGGGCAGGTGAGGTGAGGTGAGGGCAGGTGAGATGAGGTGAGATGAGGGCAGGTGAGGTGAGGTGAGGGCAGGTGAGGTGAGGTGAGGGCAGGTGAGGTGAGGTGAGATGAGGGCAGGTGAGATGAGGGCAGGTGAGGTGAGGTGTGGTGAGGTGAGATGAGGGCAGGTGAGGTGAGATGAGGGCAGGCCTGTCCTGGTTTGAACCTGTTCTACTGCTTCTGAACTACTGTTTTGGTGTCTCTAATGTTCTTCTAAGCTGTTGAAATAACAAGCTTTTCTAATCAAACTGCTTGTCTGTCATGTGTAACATTTCCATAAGCACACAGCTCACATCGTCAAGGTAATTCTCTGTGAGATTGTCATTTTTCTCCAGTGTGAGGATCATCAAAATCAAGACAGTGCCGATCTGATGTTACTTCATCAACTCAGCTCATTCCTATCTGATGTTACTTCTTCAACTCAGCCCATTCCTATCTGATGTTACTTCTTCAACTCAGCCCATTCCTATCTGATGTTACTTCTTCAACTCAGCCCATTTCTATCTTATGTTACTTCTTCAACTCAGCCCATTTCTATCTGATGTTACTTCTTCAACTCAGCCCATTTCTATCTGATGTTACTTCTTCAACTCAGCCCATTTCTATCTGATGTTACTTCTTCAACTCAGCCCATTTCTATCTGATGTTAGTTCTTCAACTCAGCCCATTTCGATCTGATGTTACTTCTTCAACTCAGCCCATTTCTATCTGATGTTAGTTCTTCAACTCAGCCCATTTCTATCTGATGTTACTTCTTCAACTCAGCCCATTTTGTTGTCAATGCAGAAGATCATTCATTCACATTTATTCATTCACTCAGAGGAAGAGAGAACATTTCAACGCTGCTTATTCTACCGCTCATCTCAACAGTCTTTCTGTTGTAGAGTTGTATGTTTTTGTTGAGAAGGTCACAGCAGCTACACCACATTTACTTAAAGGGGATCCTTTGAGCCAACATCCTGTCAGCCGACTCATAAACACCTCTAGGGGGGGAGGGGGGTAAAACAGGCCTGTAAGCCCTTCCAGTCAATACAAGCAGAAGAGGGGGGAAGTCAGGAAGGGAGGGATGGAGGGGAGGAGGGATACAGAGGCTATTCTCCCTCTGATGTGGTCCCGTTGACAATGGGAGGAGGGCTTGACACCTTGCTCTCGGTTCTAGCAGGTAGATTGCTCCTCCTGTCCTATCCTGACCTCTCTAGTCCTGAGTGGAGACTGATGGTGGTGGGAGACAGGAACTTTGGGATACCACCTCTATGTAGAACCAGGGCCCATAACCAGGGCCCATAGTGTCCTGACCTCTCCTGTCTGGATTCTTGGCTGGGAGACAGGGTTTTATTATTCCTACGCTGAGCTGCTATTTATCACTGGTATGATTGACCACGGCCTGATCAGGGTTGTATTACCCTCCCTCCCTGAGGGAAGTCTGAGGGAAGTGGAGGATCTTCTCCCCTTTCCCCCTCCGTCTTCCCTCTCTCCTGTCCAGAACCCTCCCAAATTATCTTCTATCCTCCCTGTCTTCTCCTCCCTGTCTTCTCCTCCCTGTCTTCTCCCTCCCTGTCTTCTCCCTCCCTGTCTTCTCCCTCCCTGTCTTCTCCCTGTCCTCTCCCCTTCCATACCTCGTTGTGTATTCTTGGCTGTAGGACAGACAGATCAGGGTTTTATTATGTCCTTTACGCTGAGCTGCTATTTATCACCCTGGTAGGATGACCACGGCCTGATTAGGGTTGTATTACTGCCTGACCTCTCGTCCTGAAGGAAGACTGAGGGAAGTGGAGGATGGCGGTCAGGGGGAGGGGAGGAGGAGGGTGGATATCATGAGTTCCCCCTGTCTTGGTGGTCTTCCTGACCAGAACCACAATTCCCTCAAATTATCTAACTATCCTCTGCTCTGTCCCCTCCCTCCCTCCCTCCTTGTCTTCATCCTCTCCCTCCCTCCCTGTGTCTTCTCCCTCCCTCCCTCCCTGTGTCTTCTCCCTCCCTCCCTCCCTGTGTCTTCTCCCTCCCTCCATCTTCTCCCTCCCTCCCTCCCAGTGTCTTCTCCCTCCCTCCCTATGTCTTCTCCCTCCCTCCCTGTGTCTTCTCCCTCCCTCCATCTTCTCCCTCCCTCCCTGTTCCCTCCCCCCTCCCTCCCTGTGTCTTCCCCCCCCTCCCTCCCTGTGTCTCTCCCTCTCCCTCCCCCTCCCTCCCTCCCTCCCTGTGTCTTCTCCCTCCCTCCCTCCCTGTGTCTTCTCCCTCCCTCCCTGTGTCTTCTCCCTCCCTCCCTCCCTCCCTGTGTCTTCCCTCCCCTCCCTCCCCCTCCCTCCCTCCCTCCCTCCCTCCCTCCCTCCCTGTGTCTTCTCCCTCCCCCTCCCTCCCTGTGTCTTCTCCCTCCCTCCCTCCCTGTGTCCCTCCCTCCCTCCCTCCCTCCCTGTGTCTTCCCTCCCTCCCTCCCTCCCTCCCTCCCTCCCTCCCTCCCTCCCTTCCCTCCCTGTGTCTTCTCCCTCCCTCCCTCCCTGTGTCCCTCCCTCCCTCCCTCCCTCCCTGTGTCTTCTCCCTCCCTCCCTCCCTCCCTCCCTCCCTCCCTCCCTGTGTCTTCTCCCTCCCTCCCTCCCTCCCTCCCTCCCTCCCTCCCTGTGTCTTCTCCCTCCCTCCCTCCCTGTGTCTTTCCCTCCCTCCCTCCCTCCCTCCCTCCCTCCCTCCCTGTGTCTCCCTCCCTCCCTGTGTCTTCTCCCTCCCTCCCTCCCTCCCTCCCTCCCTCCGTCTTCTCCCTCCCTCCCTCCCTGTGTCTTCTCCCTCCCCTCCCTCCCTCCCTCCCTCCCTCCCCCTCCCTCCCTCCCTCCCTCCCACCCTGTGTCTTCTCCCTCCCTCCCACCCTGTGTCTTCTCCCTCCATCCCTCCCTCCGTCTTCTCCCTCCCTCCAGTCTTCTTGGCTGTAGGACAGACAGATCAGGGTTTTATTATGTCCTATACGCTGAGCTGCTATTTCTCACCCTGGTATGATGACCACGGCCTGACCACTGACCTCCACACCAGCCACTGGACAATATGAGGATGCTGATGGTCTGGAGAACCTAGTCATCTCTGACAAACGTCTATATTCAAAAAGACGCCCTTTTCCCTACGTAGTGCACTACTTTTGACCAGAGTCCTATGGGCCCATCACCACATAGTGATGGGGTGCCATTTGGGACTCAGCCCTAGTAATCACTGACTGTAGCCTATTCTTGTCGCAAGGATTTAGTCCCGAAAATGTACGATAAACTCACTTTTTGTGAAGTAAACCATTTTGAAAATGTATAAAGTAGTGGTGTTTATTTTTTCTGCATACTGCAACTGTACTCTGACTATACCAAACATTAGGAACACCTTCCTAATGGATATGTTTTGTCTGGCCCGTTCACCCTCTGAATGGCACACACACAATCCATGTCTCAACAGTCTCCAGGTTTAAAAACCCTTTAACCCGGCTCCTCCACTTCATCTACACTGATTGAAGTGGATTTAACTTGTGACATCAATAAGGGATCAACGCTTTCACCTGGATTCACCTGGTCAGTGTCCTGGAAAGAGCAGGTGTTCTTAATATTTTGTATACTCAGTAGAATCCATCCAGTATTTCACTGCAAAGAGTCATTTTAGAAAAACATTTTTACAAGGTTGGTTGGAAAACAGAGCTGAGCCTGAGAGAACGAACCACCAGAATAAACCAATGGAAATGTGTCAACTCGAACTGTCAGCACAAGCAGCTCACAGATGTTGTACTGGTCTTTGTTGAACTAACACTTGATGTTGTACTGGTCTTTGTTGAACTAACACTTGATGTTGTACTGGTCTTTGTTGAACTAACACTTGATGTTGTACTGGTCTTTGTTAAACTAACACTTGATAGCTGCTGTATTGACTGTCGTGTTTTTATCGTACCAAACATTTGTTTGTTTGTTTACATTCCCCTCAGTTGAGTCACACTGTTAATCTTTGTTGGCATCCTCTTGCAGTGAGAGAGTCTGATGTGCAGTGTTTTGGCCCCGAGATCTTCAAGTGGTCCAGTCACTTTCAAAGCCTATAGTTATTTTTCCTAGGGGTTACTTATATTTATATTTGTGGCTAATATTCTCCCCCACCAGTCTTTTTATTAACATGAATAAGACTAATATTAGCCTATAGTTTTAGTAAAAACACTACATGACCAAAAGCATGGGCATTAATATGGAGTTGGTCCCCCTCTTTGCTGCTGTAACAGACTCCACTCTTCTGGGAAGGCAGTCTACTAGATGTTGGAACATTGCTGCAGGGACTTACTTGCATTCAGCCACAAGAGCATCAGTGAGGTCGGACACTGATGTTGGGCGATTAGGCCTGGCTCGCAATCTGTGTTCCAAAAGGTGTTTGATGGGGTTGAGGTCAGGGCTCTGTGCAGGCCAGTCAAGTTCTTCCACACCGATCAAAATAAATAATTTCTGTATGAACCAAGCTTTGTGCTAGTTGGCATTGTCATGCTGAAACTGGAAAGGGCTTTCTCCAAACTGTTGCCAGAAAGTTGGAAGCACAGAATCCTCTAGAATGTCATTGTATGCTGTAGCGTTAAGATTTCCCCTCACTGGTACTAAGGGGCCAAGTCCGAACCATGAACAATTGCTCCAGATCTTTATTCCTTCTCCACCAAACTTTACAGTTGGCACTATGCATTCGGTAGGTAGCGTTCTCCTGGCATCCTCCAAACCTAGTTTTGTCCGTCGGACTGCCAGATGGTGAAGCATGATTCATCACACCAGGTAATGTGTTTCCACTGCTCCAGGGTCCAATGGCAGTGAGCTTTACAACACTCCAGACGACGTTTGGCATTACGCGTGGTGATCTTAGGCTTGTGTGCGGCTGCTCGGCCATGGAAACCCATTTCATGAAGCTCCCGACGAACAGTTATTGCGCTGATGTAACTTCCAAAGGCAGTTTGGAACTTTGTAGTGAGTGTTGCAACAGAGGACAGAGGATTGTTACGCGCTACGTCCTTCAGCACTCAGCTATCCCATTCTATTAGCTTGTGTGGCCTACCCTTTTGTTTGCGGTTGAGCCGTTGTTGCTCCTAGACGTTTCCACTTTACAATAACAGCACTTGGGGCGGCAGGTAGACTAGTGGTTTGAGCGTTGGACTTGCAACCGAAAGGCTACCGAAAGGTTGCAAGATCGAATCCCTGAGTTGACATGGTATAAATCTGTTGTTCTGCCCCTGAACAAGGCAGTTAACCCACTGTTCCTAGGCCATCATTGAAAATAAGAATTTGTTCTTAATTATATGACTTGTCTAGTTAGATAAAGGTTTTAAAAAACTACTTAAAAGAACAGCACTTACAGTTGCCTGGGGCAGCTCTAACAGGGCAGAAATGTGATGAACTGACTTGTTGTTGGAAAGGTGGGCATCCTATGACGGTGCCACATTTGAAAGTCACTGCTCTTCAGTAAGTCCATTCTACTGCCAATGTTTGTCTATGGAGATGTGTGGCTGAAATATCCCAAGCCACTCATTTGAAGGAGAGTCCACATACGTTGTATACATAGTGTAGGTACATGCTTATGAAAGTATATGTTGTATACAAATTATATTGGATAATAAGGATGTCAATGTATAATATTGTAACCTAGCAACTTGTAAAACCAGTATGTAGGCTAAGCTCTACTGTAGTAGCATGTTGAAGGACAATCACGGATATTTAGCTTAGGCCTAAATAATGTCTGGGCTATTTAATGGGCCTATTAGTTACAATCAGAGGTCATCCATTTTATGGGCGTGACCCAGGAATGCTGAAAGTAGCAGCTTTTCAAGTTCACGTTAGATCTTTTAAATGATACAAAAGGATTACTAAGACAAACATTGGGTGAATGACACACCTTGTAAATAGTTAAGAAGGCACCGCATGGGGTCCTGGGACTTCAGAGGGGGACAAATGGAGACGTCTCTCAGACACAATAGCAGTACCACTTCAAAGACTGTCTGGCTGCTGGAGAGAGAGAGACAGAAGAGACAGCCAGGATAGAACCATCAACAGAGAAGGTCCCTGATATGTTACAACTCTGGTAGGCTACTGTCGGAATGTCCCAATGGCACCTTATTCCCTATCTAGTGCACTACATTTGAGCAGGGCACTATATAGGGAATATGGTGCCATTTGGGAAATAACAATAAGCTACTTTGTGAGACTACTTTCTAGGCTACTAAAATTAAGAAGTACCTGAAATGAGTTATGTATAGAGGCAGCTGGTCCAAAAACCTCAATTATAAAGCCTATACCATATACCTTCCCTGAATATTTGAAAACTGTTTAAATAATGTCTGGGCATATTACATGTATATTTTAGTCATTAGCAGAAGCTGTTATCTAAAGCGACTTGCAAATAGTACATTAATTAAATAGCCCTGACATTATTTAGGACTAAGCTAAATATCTGTGTTTGTGCTTCAATAGTCTATTACACTACAGTTTAACCTACTTACCGGTATTACAACTGCTAGGTTACAATATTCTACATTGATATCTTAATTATCCTATATAATTTATATACAACATATATCATTTTATAAGCATGTGTTTATTTACATATATACTATAATAAAAAAAGAGTGTGACGGAGAATATTAGCCACAAAATAGTAATTTCTGTAACCCCCCTGGAGAAATAACCGGGGGTTTAAAAATTAAGACCGCAAAATACAGCCCGGGCTACATCAAAGTCCCAACTTCCATTATTTAAACAGGTCCCTAAAGGCATCTTCCGGAATGTATCCCCTTTATTTATTACAGTGTATCAAGTTTCATCCCCATTTGAATATCACTTCAATGTGTTTATTGCCGTCGCGTATCAGCCAATCACAAAGCGAGGACCCGGGCTCCAGCCGTAGAGAGCTGAAGGCGTTGAAAGTGAACCGAGCGCTTGAAGATCGAGGGGCCAAAACGCTGCGCTTCAGAATCACACTCTGCAAGAGGAACATGCCAACAAAGAGTGAAGTGTGACTCAACTGCAGGGAATGTAACAAAGAAACGGACGACAGTAAAAGTAGATGTGTGTAGCCTCAAGAAGAGGATTGTTTTACTGTTTTCCTGACGTGTTCTTTCATGGCAGTTGATTTCACTGAAGAGAAGCGGCACTCGGACTTGCTGTTGAGTTTTGGGACATTTTTTCTTCCGCCGTATGTGTAGGATACTTTGATGCAGTTTTAAAAAATGCTCTCATTTGGTCGTGTTCTTGTTACTTTCAAAGTGGTTTCTTGACAGCTGTGAAGAGCTTTTAGGAACCTAGGTGCGCTTTTTGGCATTTACCTGTGTTACGTCTCACGGAGAAGGCTATTGAAGCCGTCTATGGTCCCAAAGACTGTTGAAGGGGTATAGCCAACTCATTGTACGGGATTTTCCATCGGCGAAGAACTGTGACATGGATGCGCTTTGGGTCTGCACACTTGTTCTGTTCGTAAATGTAAGTGTCGCTCCTATTCCTGATATACATAGACTGTATCTCACTAATATATCTCTTAGGCGACTGTACAGTAATACACGAACAGATCAATTCCCTCCCTGTTATTTTCTGCTGAGAGTGCAATGTATAGTAGCGCACATTACTGTCCAACATGAGGCGAATTAATTATTTAGCCAATCTGCATAAAGTTAATGATTTTGGCTACATTGTAAACTATGTTGGCATTACGCACGCGCTACATTGTAAACTATGTTGGCATTACGCATGCGCTACATTGTAATTACGTGCATTTATTTTATTTAACCCTTATTTTACCAGGTCATTTGACTGAGAACACATTCTCATTTACTGCAGCGACCTGGAGAATAGTTACAGGGGGAGGAGGGTGGTGGTGAATGAGCCAATGGAAGCTGGCAATGATTAGATGCCTTGCGTCTTGGTTGTGTTACATTGTAATCTAGCCTACTTCTCACTCTACATTGACAATGTTCTGTATAGCTACAGAATGTGACATATTGTCATTATCTACAACTCTCCTGCTTTTACTCAGAGATAAACTCTGTTTTTCTTTTCTGATCTTAGTTTATCTTCCTTACCAATTGATAAGGCTTAGGCTGTATTATAAGTGTGTGTCATTTAAACGTTAATGCAGGTAGTTAAAGTGAGATTTGATTTGTACAGATCAAAGTTTCAAAATAATCCTTTCCACAGCTGGAGAAGATGACAGTTTGACACTCCATCTCCTTTCAAGTCCAACAGACCCGAGGGCCTGTAGAGGAGAGGAGAGGCAGCATGTCTTGTCATGTTCCCAGAGCCTAACCCTTTCTTCAAGATCAAAGCGCTGGAGATAAAACTCCATCAGATCTTAATTCACTCTGCATTCATGTGACCCCGGAAAGATATTTATCTGTTTAATGAGGGGATAATAACAACAAACGTTCATTTTAAATGGAAATTAAAGTTTTGTTTCCCCAAAACACACCTTTGTTTCTATCACAGAGGTTTGTTTGAAAATTTAAAAAAAACTTTTTTTTGGTGAACTTCTCCAATTAGTTTTCTCTGCTTAATATGAATGTTTTTTCAAACCTCAATGTATTAAAGATCATTATACTTGTCGTTCAATCACACCAGCCCACTAATGTTAGTGGTTTGATTGTCCAAGGTTCTCTGTTACATTACCAAACTGTATTACAATTCATAGATAGTGCCATAGCCCTTCCTTGCGGCAATTCCTGGTAGAAATGCGTCATGAGTAAAACTATCGCTGCGGTCTGGATATCCGGAGCAAAGAAATTATAATTTCTCTCAGTCTGTGGCGAGAGAAGGGCGACCCTGTTTGTAACAGAACAGTAAATGTAATTTCCATGTTGACGCTAAGCAGTTTTCTGATTGGTTTCCACTTGAACTCACGTCCGCCGCTTTGCTTTCCCACAGCGACATCTTTGAGAGAGTAAGTCAGCATTTTGAGAAGTTTAATAATAAATTGCAGACAGACAAGCAGGCATACAGTGGCATGGCTATTGGTATCCAGTAGTTTGTCATGCTGTTAGGAGGGGATGGAAAGCTCAGCATATTCCCTGACTGGAACAAAACATGGTTAACAAAAAAAAAGTTCCAGATTCCAAACATGGACTTTTTAAAGATGACCTGCAACTGCTGATGACAGTAATCAGTGTGCAGATTAAAATCATGGACCAATCAGACAGGCAAGCAGCTCTAGCTCCACCCTCCCTACACGTCTCTCTGCCTTAGTGTGTCTGTCCCAAAATGGCACCCTATTGCGTATATAGTTCACTGCCTCCCAAATGGCACCCGATTCCCTATATTGTGCACTACTTTTGACCAGGGCCGATAGGTCCACATTTTGACCAGACTTGCCCAGATAATGATTCATGGAGGCAATTATGTGCATCCCAAATAGCACCCTATTCCCTATATAGTGCACTACAGGACCTCTATCTACATCTCCTGTTCTTCTGTCTGCTGGACGTCTCAGGGTGGAGATGGTGACACCACGCTGCTGCCCTCAGGGTGGAGATGGTGACACCACGCTGCTGCCCTCAGGGTGGAGGTGGTGACACCATGCTGCTGTCCCCAGGGTGTGAGGGTCAGGGTGGAGGTGGTGACACCATGCTGCTGTCCTCAGGGTGGAGGTGGTGACGCCATGCTGCTGTCCCCAGGGTGTGAGGGTCAGGGTGGAGACACCATGCTGCTGTCCCCAGGGTGTGAGGGTCAGGGTGGAGACACCATGCTGCTGTCCCCAGGGTGTGAGGGTCAGGGTGGAGGTGGTGACACCACGCTGCTGTCCCCAGGGTGTGAGGGTCAGGGTGGAGGTGGTGACACCATGCTGCTGTCCCCAGGGTGGAGGTGGTGACACCATGCTGCTGTCCCCAGGGTGGAGGTGGTGACACCATGCTGCTGTCCCCAGGGTGTGAGGGTCAGGGTGGAGGTGGTGACACCATGCTGCTGTCCCCAGGGTGTGAGGGTCAGGGTGGAGGTGGTGACACCATGCTGCTGTCCCCAGGGTGTGACACCATGCTGGTCAGGGTGGAGGTGGTGACACCATGCTGCTGTCCCCAGGGTGTGAGGGTCAGGGTGGAGGTGGTGACACCATGCTGCTGTCCCCAGGGTGGAGGTGGTGACACCATGCTGCTGTCCCCAGGGTGGAGGTGGTGACACCATGCTGCTGTCCTCAGGGTGGAGGTGGTGACACCATGCTGCTGTCCCCAGGGTGGAGGTGGTGACACCATGCTGCTGTCCCCAGGGTGTGAGGGTCAGGGTGGAGACACCATGCTGCTGTCCCCAGGGTGTGAGGGTCAGGGTCAGGGTGGAGGTGGTGACACCACACTGCTGTCCCCAGGGTGTGAGGGTCAGGGTTGAGGTGGTGACACCATGCTGCTGTCCTCAGGGTGTGAGGGTCAGGGTGGAGACACCATGCTGCTGTCCCCAGGGTGTGAGGGTCAGGGTCAGGGTGGAGGTGGTGACACCATGCTGCTTTCCCCAGGGTGTGAGGGTCAGGGTGGAGGTGGTGACACCATGCTGCTGTCCCCAGGGTGGAGGTGGTGACACCATGCTGCTGTCCCCAGGGTGTGAGGGTCAGGGTCAGGGTGGAGGTGGTGACACCACGGTCCCCAGGGTGGAGGGTCAGGGTTGAGGTGGTGACACCATGCTGCTGTCCCCAGGGTGTGAGGGTCAGGGTTGAGGTGGTGACACCATGCTGCTGTCCCCAGGGTGTGAGGGAGGGTCAGGGTGGGGTGGTGACACCATGCTGCTGTCCCCAGGGTGGAGGTGGTGACACCATGCTGCTTTCCCCAGGGTGTGAGGGTCAGGGTGGAGGTGGTCACCAGGGTGGAGGTGGTGACACCATGCTGCTGTCCCCCCAGGGTGGAGGTGGTGACACCATGCTGCTGTCCCCAGGGTGGAGGTGGTGACACCATGCTGCTGTCCCCAGGGTGTGAGGGTCAGGGTGGAGGTGGTGACACCATGCTGCTGTCCCCAGGGTGGAGGTGGTGACACCATGCTGCTGTCCCCAGGGTGGAGGTGGTGACACCATGCTGCTGTCCCCAGGGTGGAGGGAGAGCCCTGCCTCCTGGGGCTCCGCACCCTTTCATGTGCTCATCACTCTCACGTGGAAACTCCATGCTGCTGCAGACAAGGAGTCAAATATCATGTCAAAAGGGATTGCATTGCAAAAAGACCAAAGGGCGGCTTTAGGGAGTGTGTGTGCTCACGACTGGGTGACTGCACGCTTCTGTGTGTACGTGCTTCTGTGTGTATTCACACTTTTGTGTGTGTGTGCGTTGCTTATGTGTGTGTGTTGACGGAGTGACCGTGACAGCCGTGGAGTTCATAGCCCCTTTTGAAAGCAGATAGGGCTCCATGGAGGTCTCCTCTCGCCAGGGAATCAAGTCCTCTAGTACTGAAGTGGAGAGAGCAACTGCGGCCCCTCAACTCTCTCCAGTGGCCCTGGAGCAGACAGATCAGGTCTGTGTGTTCTCTTTTCTCATTGAGGTCCTTGAGCCAAGGAGGTGTCTACTGTGTAGGCTGCTTGGCTCTGTATGTAAGCAAGTCCTGAGCTCCCACATAACAGTCTGAAAATGGTTTATATAAGCTAGCATATAACAGATAACAATACACAATGATTCTAATATAGTTAATCAAAATTCTAACAAGTCACTTTTTTGGAACAAGATCCCACCCTGATGTCATATGCAAATCGGCTCACTTTTCATGTTGACTTTCTCAACTGCCTATTCCTGTTCAGTAGGCGAGTACGGAGACCTTTTACACAAGTCACACATTCCCTCTGAGGTCCATAAATCAGAGCTCTGTTAGTCCCAGTCCTGATTACTGTGGTCATTAAGCCCCGGGCAGGGTGGATGTTTATACACACTACACACACACACTACACACACACACACACACACACACACACACTACACACACACACACTACCCCCCCCACACCCCCCCACACACACACACACACACACACTACCCCACACACACAAACACACTACTACCCCCCCCCACACACACACTACCCCACACACACACACACACTCCACCCCATGAACTGGTGCACGGAGGGGAATATTTAACTCTATATTTGGTCAGCACAAGAGGAAATGCCAATTGGTCTGGCTCTGCAGAGTAAAGTAGAGCTGGAGTGGACCCTGTCTGGACTTTCTCGTGTGTGTGTGCGCGTGTGTAGTGTGTTGTGTGCGTGTGTAGTGTGTTGTGCTTGTGTGTAGTGTGTGTGATTGCCAGTTTCTGGTCTACAGCACGAAGAAGCAGCAGCTGGAGACACTACCAGACAGCATCGCTGCAACAGAACATTTATAATCCAGTGGATGGGTAATTGTATGTGTGGGGTACAGAGATGAGGTAGTCAATCAAAAATCATGTTAAACACTATTATTGCACACAGAGTGAGTCCATTCTACTTATTATGTGACTTGTTAAGCAAATGTTTACTTCTGAACTTATTTAGGCTCGCCATAACAAAGGGGTTGAATACTTAATGACTCGAGACATTATGGGGTCTTTTGTTTAGGCGAGTTACACAAAATCTGAATGTAATCCATTTTAAATTCAGGCTGTAAAGCAACAAAATGTGGAAAAAGTCCTGGGGTGCGAATCCTTTGTGAAGGTGCTGTACGTTCCCAGTTTAAAATGAGACCAGTAGACAATGTACACCAGATTTTGTACATGCCTTTTAAGTGCTGAAATATAAAATAGTTTAGTGCAAATCCAATCCTTGTAATTTAGGTGCAGGATGACATTTCTTTTAGATGACAGTTAGGCTACAGGAAGTGAACATTACAGGTAATCAAGATGCTGTGAAAACCAGCGTGCTGTAAACATTCTAAATATGTTGTAAAAACCAGTGTGCAGTAAACATTCTAAATATGTTGTAAAAACCAGCGTGCTGTAAACATGTTGTAAAAACCAGCGTGCTGTAAACATTCTAAAATGCTGTAAAAACCAGCGTGCTGTAAACATGTTGTAAAAACCAGCGTGCTGTAAACATTCTAAAATGCTGTGAAAACCAGCGTGCTGTAAACATTCTAAAATGCTGTGAAAACCAGCGTGCTGTAAACATTCTAAAATGCTGTGAAAACCAGCGTGCTGTAAACATTCTAAAATGCTGTGAAAACCAGTGCTTGTTTTGTTGAAATGTTGTTGTCCTCACTGTTGCTCCTACGGCACTAATCTGGTGAGCACCTTTTGGAGCTCCGCCCAAGCATGTCATTGGATTGGTTTGACATGTTGTGAGGTGTCACTGATTCCGGGTTCTGACCCCTCTTTAGCTGATTTCTGCCATGGAACTTCCCCGGGAAGCCTGGTTCGCAACAAGGCTTGTGCAGTCCAATTGGAACCCTATAGGACTCTGATCAAAACAAGTGCACCAAGTAGGGAATATGGTGTCATTTGGGACACAAGCTAAATACACGGCCGTTGAAAGAGAATACAAGCCATTGGCCAAGCCCTTCTCACACAACTCACTGTGATGGGCCATTCTCACATTTACATTTTCTGTCATTTAGCAGACACTCTAATCCAGAGTGATTACAGTCAGTAGTTATTTAGCAGACACTCTAATCCAGAGGGATTAACAGTCAGTAGTCATTTAGCAGAGACTCTAATCCAGAGTGATTTACAGTCAGTAGTTATTTAGCAGAGACTCTAATCCAGAGTGATTTACAGTCAGTAGTTATTTAGCAGAGACTCTAATCCAGAGTGATTTACAGTCAGTAGTTATTTAGCAGAGACTCTAATCCAGAGTGATTTACAGTCAGTAGTTATTTAGCAGACACTCTAATCCAGAGGGATTTACAGTCAGTAGTCATTTAGCAGAGACTCTAATCCAGAGTGATTTACAGTCAGTAGTTATTTAGCAGAGACTCTTATCCAGAGTGATTTACAGTCAGTAGTTATTTAGCAGAGACTCTAATCCAGAGTGATTTACAGTCAGTAGTTATTTAGCAGAGACTCTAATCCAGAGTGATTTACAGTCAGTAGTTATTTAGCAGAGACTCTAATCCAGAGTGATTAACAGTCAGTAGTTATTTAGCAGAGACTCTAATCCAGAGTGATTTACAGTCAGTAGTCATTTAGCAGAGACTCTAATCCAGAGTGATTTACAGTCAGTAGTCATTTAGCAGACACTCTTATCCAGAGTGATTAACAGTCAGTTATTTAGCAGAGACTCTAATGCAGAGTGATTAACCGACAATGCATTCAACTAAGGTAGGTAGAACAACCACATATCACAGTGATAAGACAACCACAGCTCACTGCAGAAGTGCATGTGATCGCTGAGATGAAAACCTGTTGAAACTGAGCTCCCATCACCCTGATACTGCAGATCTGTGCTAGCTGAGGTTCAGATGTTGTCTGGCTCCTCAAATAATGGTGCAATAAAATCTCTGTGCTGTTTTTCTTGGAATGAAACATCCCCTCCTTCCCTTCAAAGCTGTGATGTTGTTCTTGGAATGAAACATACCCTCCTTTCCTTCAAAGTTGTGCTGTTGTTCTTGGAATGAAACATACCCTCCTTTCCCTTCAAAGTTGTTCTCTTTCTCGTGATGGAATTGTTTCAGTGCAGTTTTGTGACTGGAATGATCAGATTAAATGAAATGTTATTTGTCATATTGGCCGAATACAACAGTTAATTCTTACTTACAAGCCCTTAAAAATGGTGCTATATTTACTAAATAAACTAAAGTAAAAATGTTTTATTAAATTAAAAGTAACACAATAAAATAACAATAACAAGGCTATATACAGGGAGTCAATGTGCAGGGGTACAAGTTAGTTGAGGTAATTTGCACATTTGGTCCGCACATGCTCTGAGTACACATCCTGGTAATCTTTCTGGTCCCGCGGCCTTGTGAATGTTGATCTGTTTAAAGTTCTTGCCCACATCGACTACGGAGAACGTGATCAAACAGTCGTCTGGAACAGCTGGTGCTCTCATGCATGCTTAAGTGTTGCTTGCCTCGAAGCGAGCATAAAAGGCATTTAGCTCATCTGGTAGGCTTGCGTCACTGGGCAGCTCGTGACTGGGTTTCCCTTTGTAGTCCATAATAGTTTGTATGCCCTGCCACATCCGACGAGCACCAGAGCCAGTGTAGTATTCAATCTTTGTCTTGTACTGACACTTTGCCTGTTTGATGGTTCGTCTGAGGGAAGAGCGGGATTTTTTATAAGCGTCTGGATTAGTGTCCTTCTTATTGAAAGTGGCAGCTTTAGCCTTTAGCTAGGTGCAGATGTTGCCTGTAATCCATGGTTTCTGGTTGGGATATGTACGTACGGTTACTGTGGGGATGACGTCGCAGATGCACTTATTAATGAAGCTGCTAACTGAGGTGGTATACTCCCCAATGCCATTGGATGAATCGCGGAACATATTCCAGTCTGTGCTAGCAAAACAGTCCTGTAGCGTAGCATCCACATCATCTGACCACTGGCATGGTGTGTGTGTGTGTTTGTGTGCGTTCATGTGTGCATTCCCGTTTGTGTGCGTTGGTCCCTGTGTGTGTTGGGCTCGTTGGAGGCTCCACATGTTGACACAAGCTGCTTCTTGGAGCAGACATCGGAGACAGCGGTTTCTCCCAAATGGCACCCTATTCCCTACGTAGTATACTACTTTTGACCAGAACCCTATTGGCCCTGGTTTAAAGTGTGTACTATAAAGGGAATGGGGTGCCATTTGGCAGTGAGTCGGGGAGAAATCAGAGGGTTGTTTAGCTGTTAGCAGGAGGTTAGTTGTTAGACATCTGTTAGTTCCTGTCTACCCTCAGGCTCCAGGGATAATGGCTAGTGGGTCAATCAGCCCTCAACATGGGCATGTTTTAGATGCCTGACTGCTTTAGAGGAGGGCCTTGATGGGGTGTGTGTGTGTGTGTGGGGGTGTGTGTGTAAATCTCTTGTTCTTAGACATAGTGAGGGGCAGTCGGGAGGGAGCGACACACACACACACACACACACCTGCAGGGCTGGGGGGGGGGACATCAAAGGCCCCCTCAAAATAGACACATATGCTGGGCTGCGGGGGGCTAACTGACACACCCGCCTGGGGCTACAACGGTCTCACCTCCTCCTCACCCTCCCTCCCTTCCTCCCACCCCTCACTGTGTCTGAGGACAAGAGACACACACACACATTGTGACTATAATGTCATTCACACCCATGTGGAATGTGTCAATGTGGGAGGAAGCCCTTTCTACTCCTTCCTTCTTCCTCATGTCTCAGTGTTTTCCTTCTCCTTTGTTTTATTCTTTCCATGGGATTAAAAGCCAGTCTGATTAAAGCCAGTCTGATTAAAGCCAGTCTGATTAAGCCAGTCTGATTAAAGCCAGTCTGATTATAGCCAGTTTAAAGCCAGTCTGATTTAAAGCCAGTCTGATTAAAGCCAGTCTGATTAAAGCCAGTCTGATTATAGCCAGTCTGATTATAGCCAGTCTGATTATAGCCAGTCTGATTAAAGCCAGTCTGATTAAAGCCAGTCTGATTATAGCCAGTCTGATTATAGCCAGTCTGATTAAAGCCAGTCTGATTATAGCCAGTCTGATTATAGCCAGTCTGATTAAAGCCAGTCTGATTAAAGCCAGTCTGATTATAGCCAGTCTGATTATAGCCAGTCTGATTAAAGCCAGTCTGATTAAAGCCAGTTTGATTATAGCCAGTCTGATTATAGCCAGTCTGATTAAAGCCAGTCTGATTAAAGCCAGTCTGATTAAAGCCAGTCTGATTAAAGCCAGTCTGATTATAGCCAGTCTGATTATAGCCAGTCTGATTAAAAGCCAGTCTGATTAAAAGCCAGTCTGATTTATAGCCAGTCTGATTAAAGCCAGTCTGATTATAGCCAGTCTGATTAAAGCCAGTCTGATTAAAGCCAGTCTGATTAAAAGCCAGTCTGACTAAAGCCAGTCTGATTAAAAGCCAGTCTGATTAAAAGCCAGTCTGACTAAAGCCAGTCTGATTAAAAGCCAGTCTGATTAAAAGCCAGTCTGACTAAAGCCAGTCTGATTAAAAGCCAGTCTGATTAAAAGCCAGTCTGATTTAAAGCCAGTCTGATTTAAAGCCAGTCTGATTTAAAGCCAGTCTGATTAAAGCCAGTCTGATTAAAGCCAGTCTGATTATAGCCAGTCTGATTATAGCCAGTCTGATTAAAGCCAGTCTGATTAAAGCCAGTCTGATTATAGCCAGTCTGATTATAGCCAGTCTGATTAAAGCCAGTCTGATTATAGCCAGTCTGATTAAAGCCAGTCTGATTAAAGCCAGTCTGATTATAGCCAGTCTGATTAAAGCCAGTCTGATTAAAGCCAGTCTGATTATAGCCAGTCTGATTTATAGCCAGTCTGATTAAAGCCAGTCTGATTAAAGCCAGTCTGACTAAAGCCAGTCTGATTAAAAGCCAGTCTGATTAAAAGCCAGTCTGATTAAAGCCAGTCTGATTATAGCCAGTCTGATTAAAGCCAGTCTGATTAAAGCCAGTCTGATTAAAGCCAGTCTGATTAAAGCCAGTCTGATTAAAGCCAGTCTGATTAAAGCCAGTCTGATTAAAGCCAGTCTGATTAAAGCCAGTCTGATTAAAGCCAGTCTGATTAAAGCCAGTCTGATTAAAAGCCAGTCTGATTAAAGCCAGTCTGATTATAGCCAGTCTGATTAAAGCCAGTCTGATTAAAGCCAGTCTGATTATAGCCAGTCTGATTATAGCCAGTCTGATTATAGCCAGTCTGATTAAAGCCAGTCTGATTAAAGCCAGTCTTCTTTAAAACCAGTCTAATTTAAAGCCAGTCTTCTTTAAAGCCAGTCTGATTAAAGCCAGTCTGACTAAAGCCAGTCTGATTAAAGCCAGTCTGATTATAGCCAGTCTGACTAAAGCCAGTCCCTCCTGCTAGGCTGCACTGGGCTCTATAAGCCCTTAGGAATGTCTGATGTATCCCTCATGTTTAACACACACTGGGGCTGCCTCCCAAAAGGCACCCTATTCCCTATAGAGTGCACTACTTTTGAGCAGAGCCCGGCGAGCCCTATAGACCCTGGTCCAATGTAGAGGCCCATATCGGGAATAGGGTGCCATCTGGGCCTCAGTCTGGCCCCTCCATTACCCGGCCGGGGCAGATAAGCGCTCAGCACTCTGAAAACAGAGCCAGATCAAAATATAAAAAAACACTATTTTCAATACGCCCACCTTCTCCTCATTCTTTCCGTCTGATGGCGAGGCAGGCAAAGGGGTGTGTGTAATTGATTTCCTGATTTCTACACGAACATTGAGGTCTTATTTTTGAGTCTTTGGTTGGTGGAACTGGACTGGCCTTGACTGAGACCAGCCGAGAGAGACGCTTGTGCTCTTACTCCTCCAAACATAGCTTGTCACCATAGTTTCCATCATAATATTGAACATGTCTGTGTGTTGGCTTGTCACCATAGTTTCGAACATGTCTGTGTTGGCTTGTCACCATAGTTTCCATCATAGTATTGAACATGTCTGTGTGTTGGCTTGTCACCATAGTTTCCATCATAGTCTTGAACATGTCTGTGTGTTGGCTTGTCACCATAGTTTCGAACATGTCTGTGTGTTGCTTGTCACCATAGTTTCCATCATAGTCTTGAACATGTCTATGTGTTGGCTTGTCACCATAGTTTCCATCATAGTCTTGAACATGTCTATGTGTTGGCTTGTCACCATAGTTTCGAACATGTCGGTGTTGGCTTGTCACCATAGTTTCCATCATAGTCTTGAACATGTCTATGTGTTGGCTTGTCACCATAGTTTCGAACATGTCTGTGTTGGCTTGTCACCATAGTTTCCATCATAGTCTTGAACATGTCTGTGTGTTGGCTTGTCACCATAGTTTCCATCCTAGTATTGAACATATCTAGGTGTTGGCTTGTCACCATAGTTTCCATCCTAGTATTGAACATATCTAGGTGTTGGCTTGTCACCATAGTTTCCATCCTAGTCTTGAGCATATCTAGGTGTTGGCTTGTCAACCACTTAGCACTCATCAGTTTGATCTATAAAATAGTTCCCTTATCACTGGCATCTGCAGCACCGATAAATAAATCACTATCTATCTATCTGATAATTGATGCTAAGCTAACTGTTTTGTTTCTCCTTCCAGGTTGCCCTGGGAGATGCCTGTGTCAGTGGGCAGTTCAGCCAGTCAGGGGAGTGCTGTAGCCCGTGTCCTCCAGGTCATGGGGTGGAGGTAGAGTGTGGGATGGAGGACACCAAGTGCCAGCCTTGCCCTGAGGGTGAGTCATGGAGGCAATAGGGTTTAGATGGTGTTTCTTATGCCATTCCCCCAGTAGACATACAACTATAGTACATACATACTGATAACACTGTGAGATACATTCAAATCACCTATACCTTGTATGTTCTAGGAACGTTCTCCCCATCAGACGGTCTCTCCCCGTGCCTCCCCTGTGCCCGCTGCCCGGCTGGCATCCCAGAGCTGACCTCCTGCAGCGCCACCCAGGATACCCACTGTGACTGTGACCAGCACTTCTACCTGTGGCGGGATGGGAAGAGTGTGGCAGGGCTGTGTGCCGCCTGCACCATGTGTGGACGGGGCGAGGGGGTGGTGAGGCTGTGTGGTGCCCAGGGGAACACCCAGTGCCAACCATGTCGCCCAGGAACGTTCTCAGAGGAGAAGAGTGATATCAAGCCCTGCCAGGCCTGCTCTCAGTGCTCTGGCACGGAGGTGGAGATCAGAGCCTGCCAGCTCAACTCTGACACCCTCTGCATGGGTGAGTCTCTGTGTATGGTGTGTGTGTATGGACTTAAAGTTGACCGGGGCAGCTCTAGCAGGGCAGACATTTGACAAACTGACTTATTGGAAAGATGGAATCCTATGACGGTGCCACGTTGAAAGTCACTGAGTTCTTCAGTAAGGCCATTCTACTGTCAATTTTTGTCTATGGAGATTGCATTGCTGTGTGCTCGATTTTATACAGTTGTCAGCAACGGGTGTGGCTGAAATAGCTGAATCCACTCATATATATATATGAAGACATGTGGCCAACACCTGTACCCACACCTAATCTGAACACTTAGCAACACTTGAGGAAACATGAGCACAGTCCAACAGAGAGAAAACACTCTTAAGTGCTACAGTCAAATGGCTCGGAGCCGACAGCTCTTAAAAAGGGCCTGACAATCTAACTACCCCCACACCAGACCCCAGGGCCTTGGCACATTGGTGACCCCAACATGGTAACCCCTCACCGGCTCCAAATGACCAAGCCTTGGTCTAGTGGCCTGAATCTCCCCAGGAGTCTGGTCATCTGAACACACAGGTCACCCCATCTGACACTGTAGATAGAGGTCTGGTGAGTCCCCAGACGTGTTTGATCCTAGAAGGAGTAAGGAGGGGTTTGGGGGGGGTGACTGAGTCAGGGGCTGTAGAAGGAGTAAGGAGGGGTTGGGGGGGGGGACTGAGTCAGGGGCTGTAGAAGGAGTAAGGAGGGGTTTGGGGGGGGGGGTGACTGAGTCAGGGGCTGTAGAAGGAGTAAGGAGGGGTGGGGGGGGTGACTGAGTCAGGGGCTGTAGAAGGAGTAAGGAGGGGTTGGGGGGGTGACTGAGTCAGGGGCTGTAGAAGGAGTAAGGAGGGGTTTGGGGGGTGACTGAGTCAGGGGCTGTAGAAGGAGTAAGGAGGGGTTGGGGGGGTGACTGAGTCAGGGGCTGTAGAAGGAGTAAGGAGGGGTTTGGGGGGTGACTGAGTCAGGGGCTGTAGAAGGAGTAAGGAGGGGTTTGGGGGGGGACTGAGTCAGGGGCTGTAGAAGGAGTAAGGAGGGGTTTGGGGGGGACTGAGTCAGGGGCTGTAGAAGGAGTAAGGAGGGGTTGGGGGGGGGTGACTGAGTCAGGGGCTGTAGAAGGAGTAAGGAGGGGTTTGGGGGGGTGACTGAGTCAGGGGCTGTAGAAGGAGTAAGGAGGGGTTTGGGGGGGGGTGACTGAGTCAGGGGCTGTAGAAGGAGTAAGGAGGGGTTTGGGGGGGGAGGAGGGGTTTAAGGAGGGGTTTGGGGGGGGTGGTGACTGAGTCAGGGGCTGTAGAAGGAGTAAGGAGGGGTTTAGGGGGGTGGTGACTGAGTCAGGGGCTGTAGAAGGAGTAAGGAGGGGTTTGGGGGGGGGGGTGGTGACTGAGTCAGGGGCTGTAGAAGGAGTAAGGAGGGGTTTGGGGGGGGTGGTGACTGAGTCAGGGGCTGTAGAAGGAGTAAGGAAGGTCAGGGGCTGTAGAAGAAGTAAGGAGGGGTTTGGGGGGACTGAGTCAGGGGCTGTAGAAGGAGTAAGGAGGGGTTTGGGGGGGTGACTGAGTCAGGGGTAAGGAGGGGTTTGTAGAAGGAGTAAGGAGGAGGGGCTGTAGAAGGAGTAAGGAGGGGTTTGGGGGGACTGAGTCAGGGGCTGTAGAAGGAGTAAGGAGGGGTTTGGGGGGGGACTGAGTCAGGGGCTGTAGAAGGAGTAAGGAGGGGTTTGGGGGGTGACTGAGTCAGGGGCTGTAGAAGGAGTAAGGAGGGGTTGTAGAAGGAGTAAGGGGGTTTGGGGGGACTGAGTCAGGGGCTGTAGAAGGAGTAAGGAGGGGTTTAGAAGGAGTAAGGAGGGGTTTGGGGGGACTGAGTCAGGGGCTGTAGAAGGAGTAAGGAGGGGTTTGGGGGGGACTGAGTCAGGGGCTGTAGAAGGAGTAAGGAGGGGTTTGGGGGGACTGAGTCAGGGGCTGTAGAAGGAGTAAGGAGGGGTTTGGGGGGGGTGACTGAGTCAGGGGCTGTAGAAGGAGTAAGGAGGGGTTTGGGGTGACTGAGTCAGGTGCTGTAGAAGGAGTAAGGAGGGGTTTGGGGGGGGTGACTGAGTCAGGGGCTGTAGAAGGAGTAAGGAGGGGTTTGGGGGGGGGGTGACTGAGTCAGGGGCTGTAGAAGGAGTAAGGAGGGGTTTGGGGGGGGGACTGAGTCAGGGGCTGTAGAAGGAGTAAGGAGGGGTTTGGGGGGGGGGGGACTGAGTCAGGGGCTGTAGAAGGAGTAAGGAGGGGTAGGGGGGTGGTGACTGAGTCAGGGGCTGTAGAAGGAGTAAGGAGGGGTTTGGGGGGGGGGGTGACTGAGTCAGGGGCTGGTAGCTGACTGGGTGGGGGGCTGAGTCAGGGGCTGTAGAAAGGTGTAAGGAGGAGGGGGTGTTGACTGGGTCGGGGGGCTGGTAGCTGACTAGGTGACGGAGGGGGGGCTGGTAGCTGACTGGGTCGGGGGGGGGGCTGGTAGCTGACTGGGTCGGGGGGCTGGTAGCTGACTGGGTCGGGGGGGCTGGTAGCTGACTGGGTCAGAGGGGCTGGTAGCTGACTGGGTGAGGGGCTGATATTTAACTGGGTCAGAGGGGGGGGGGCTGGTAGCTGACTGGGTCAGGGGGGCTGATATTTAACTGGGTCAGAGGGGGGGCTGGTAGCTGACTGGGAGGGGGGGGCTGGTAGCTGACTGGGTGGGGGGGGGCTGATATTTAACTGGGTCAGACTGGGTCGGGGGTGGGGCTGGTAGCTGACTGGGTGGGTGGGGGGCTGATATTTAACTGGGTCAGAGGGGGGGCTGGAAGCTGACTGGGTCAGAGGGGGCTGATATTTAACTGGGTCAGTGGGGGGGGGGTGGTAGCTGACTGGGTCAGAGGGGGCTGGGAGCTGACTGGGTTAGAGGTGGGGGGGGGGTGGTAGCTGACTGGGTCAGAGGGGGCTGGGAGCTGACTGGGTCAGAGGGGGGCTGGATTACTGGGTTTGGCAACAAGATGGTAGCTGACTGGGTCAGCTGGTAGTGGGAGCTGAATGGGTCAGAGGGGGGCTGGGAGCTGGCAGGCCCTCACAGGCTGGATTACATTTGGCAACAAGATCATAATTCAGATAGCTGGTAGTGTTATCAAATATGTTCACTGTTTGTGACTGTGTGACTGTGTGACTGCATCAACTGTAGGTATGAAAGCCCTCACATTCTATACACAGTCATTGACTTATTACAAAAAAACATTGTGCCAATGGTAGATGTGTCAAGGCCCTTGATTTGATGTTGAGACGGGGATAAGGACAGGACAGACATGCAGAGACGGGGACAGGGCAGACATGTTGAGACGGGGATAGGGACAGGGCAGACATGTTGAGACGGGGATAGGGACAGGGCAGACATGCTGAGATGGGGATAGGGACAGGGCAGACATGCTGAGACGGGGATAGGGACAGGGCAGACATGTTGAGACCGGGATAGGGACAGGGCAGACATGCAGAGACGGGGATAGGGACAGGGCAGACATGCAGAGACGGGGATAGGGACAGGGCAGGACGGGGATAGGGACAGGGCAGACATGCTGGGACGGGGATAGGGACAGGGCAGACATGTTGAGATGGGGATAGGGACAGGGCAGACATGCTGAGCCGGGGATAGGGACAGGGCAGACATGTTGAGACGGGGATAGGGACAGGGCAGACATGCAGAGACGGGGATAGGGACAGGGCAGACATGCTGAGATGGGGATAGGGACAGGGCAGACATGCTGAGGCGGGGGATAGGGACAGGGCAGACATGTTGAGACCGGGATAAGGGACAGGGCAGACATGCTGCGGGGATAGGGACAGGGCAGACATGTTGAGACGGGGATAGGGACAGGGCAGACATGCAGAGACGGGGATAAGGACAGGGCAGACATGCAGAGACGGGGATAAGGACAGGGCAGACATGCAGAGACGGGGATAGGGACAGGGCAGACATGTTGAGACGGGGATAGGGACAGGGCAGACATGCTGAGACGGGGATAGGGACAGGGCAGACATGTTGAGACGGGGATAGGGACAGGGCAGACATGTTGACAGGGCAGACATGCTGAGATGGGGATAGGGACAGGGCAGACATGACAGGGCAGACATGTTGAGACGGGGATAGGGACAGGGCAGACATGTTGAGACGGGGATAGGGCCAGGGCAGACATGCAGAGACGGGGATAGGGACAGGGCAGACGGGGATAGGGACAGGGCAGACATGTTGAGACGGGGATAGGGACAGGGCAGACATGCAGAGGCGCGGGGATAGGGACAGGGGATATGTTGAGACGGGGGACAGGGCAGACATTGACGGGGATAGGGACAGGGCAGACATGTTGAGACCGGGATAGGATAGGGCAGACATGGACGGGGATAGGGACAGGGCAGACATGCAGAGACGGGGATAGGGACAGGGCAGACATGCTGAGACGGGGATAGGGACAGGGCAGACATGCTGAGACGGGGATAGGGACAGGGCAGACATGTTGAGACGGGGATAGGGACAGGGCAGACATGCAGAGACGGGGATAGGGACAGGGCAGACATGCAGAGACGGGGATAGGGACAGGGCAGACATGTTGAGACGGGGATAGGGACAGGGCAGACATGCAGAGACGGGGATAGGGACAGGGCAGACATGCAGGGAGACATGTTGAGACGGGGATAGGGACAGGGCAGACACGGGGATAAGGACAGGGCAGACATGCAGAGACGGGGATAAGGACAGGGCAGACATGCAGAGACGGGGATAGGGACAGGGCAGACATGTTGAGACGGGGATAGGGACAGGGCAGACATGCTGAGACGGGGATAGGGACAGGGCAGACATGTTGAGACGGGGATAGGGACAGGGCAGACATGTTGAGACGGGGATAGGGACAGGGCAGACATGCTGAGATGGGGATAGGGACAGGGCAGACATGCTGAGACGGGGATAGGGACAGGGCAGACATGTTGAGACGGGGATAGGGACAGGGGATGAGACGGGGATAGGGCCAGGGCAGACATGCAGAGACGGGGATAGGGACAGGGCAGACATGTTGAGACGGGGATAGGGACAGGGGATGAGACGGGGAGGGACAGGGCAGACATGTTGAGACGGGGATAGGGACAGGGCAGACATGCGGGGATAAGGACAGGGCAGACATGCTGAGACGGGGATAGGGACAGGGACATGACGGGGATGAGATGCCGGGATAGGGACAGGGCAGACATGCAGAGACGGGGATAGGGACAGGGCAGACATGCAGAGACGGGGATAGGGACAGGGCAGACATGCTGAGACGGGGATAGGGACAGGGCAGACATGCATGCAGGGACGGGGATAGGGACAGGGCAGACATGCTGAGATGGGGATAGGGACAGGGCAGACATGCAGACGGGGATAGGGACAGGGCAGACATGTTGAGACGGGGATAGGGACAGGGCAGACATGCAGAGACGGGGATAGGGACAGGGCAGACATGCAGAGACGGGGATAGGGACAGGGCAGACATAGGGACAGGGCAGACATGCTGAGACGGGGATAGGGACAGGGCAGACAGACGGGGATAGGGGGATACGGGGATAAGGACAGGGCAGACATGCGGGGATAGGGACAGGGCAGACATGTTGAGACGGGGATAGGGACAGGGCAGACATGCAGAGACGGGGATAGGGACAGGGCAGACATGCAGAGACGGGGATAGGGACAGGGCAGACATGTTGAGACGGGGATAGGGACAGGGCAGACATGCAGAGACGGGGATAAGGACAGGGCAGACATGCAGAGACGGGGATAAGGACAGGGCAGACATGCAGAGACGGGGATAGGGACAGGGCAGACATGTTGAGACGGGGATAGGGACAGGGCAGACATGCTGAGACGGGGATAGGGACAGGGCAGACATGTTGAGACGGGGATAGGGACAGGGCAGACATGTTGAGACGGGGATAGGGACAGGGCAGACATGCTGAGATGGGGATAGGGACAGGGCAGACATGCTGAGACGGGGATAGGGACAGGGCAGACATGTTGAGACGGGGATAGGGACAGGGCAGACGGGGATGTTGAGACATGCAGAGACGGGGATAGGGACAGGGCAGACATGTTGAGGCGGGGATAGGGACAGGGCAGACATGTTGAGACGGGGATAGGGACAGGGCAGACATGCAGAGACGGGGATAGGGACAGGGCAGACATGCTGAGACGGGGATAGGGACAGGGCAGACATGTTGAGACCGGGATAGGGACAGGGCAGACATGCAGAGACGGGGATAGGGACAGGGCAGACATGCAGAGACGGGGATAGGGACAGGGCAGACATGCTGAGACGGGGATAGGGACAGGGCAGACATGCTGAGACGGGGATAGGGACAGGGCAGACATGCTGAGACGGGGATAGGGACAGGGCAGCAGACATGCAGAGACGGGGATAGGGACAGGGCAGACATGTTGAGACGGGGATAGGGACAGGGCAGACATGCAGACGGGGATAGGGACAGGGCAGACAGACGGGGATAGGGACAGGGCAGACAGACGGGGATAGGGACAGGGCAGACATGCAGACGGGGATAAGGACAGGGCAGACATGCAGGACAGGACAGGGCAGACATGCAGAGACGGGGATAGGGACAGGGCAGACATGTTGAGACGGGGATAGGGACAGGGCAGACATGCTGAGACGGGGATAGGGACAGGGCAGACATGTTGAGACGGGGATAGGGACAGGGCAGACATGTTGAGACGGGGATAGGGACAGGGCAGACATGCTGAGATGGGGATAGGGACAGGGCAGACATGCTGAGACGGGGATAGGGACAGGGCAGACATGTTGAGACGGGGATAGGGACAGGGCAGACATGTTGAGACGGGGATAGGGCCAGGGCAGACATGCAGAGACGGGGATAGGGACAGGGCAGACATGTTGAGCGGGGATAGGGACAGGGCAGACATGTTGAGACGGGGATAGGGACAGGGCAGACATGCAGAGACGGGGATAGGGACAGGGCAGACATGCAGAGACGGGGATAGGGACAGGGCAGACATGCAGAGACGGGGATAAGGACAGGGCAGATATGTCAAGTGGCCCCCTTCTATCCTTAGTGTTTCCTCCATGGTTCAGTGGTTCTCTAATCAACAGTCTCCCATCTCTCTCCAACCAACAGATAAGAAGCTCCACATCCTGTCTCGTCCCCCTGAGTCTGACGGCCCTCTGGCCGCTCCTCGCCTGCCTGGGTTGGTGAAGGATGGAGAGGAGGCCAGCCCTGCCCCTGGAGGAGGAGCAGCCCCCAGGGCCCCCGGGTTCACCCCTCAGGATGATGGGAGCAGCAACCACATCCTGGTCTACGTATCTGTTCTGGCTGCTGTGGTGCTGGGCCTGCTGCTCTACGTGGCCTACAAGTGGTGAGTTGACAGGAGACACGCTGCCGTCTCATTGGCTGCATCTTGAAGCACTGCATTGGTGTGAGCATTGGCTGGAGAGAGTTGTTCAATGCATGACGGGGTGGAGAATTGTTTGCAAACCTTTGGATTGGCGTCATGTATTTCCGTTGTAGGTTGTGATAAAGTGATCCTGTTGTTATGTGTAGTAAACAGTGTAAAAGTGTTTCCTGCCATGTCTCGTCAGCTGGACGTCGTATAAGCAGAAGCAGGCGTTGAGTAAAGCACGCGCTGCAGAGCTGGGGACGTGTCCTGAAGGAGAAAAACTCCACAGTGACAGCGGCGTGTTCCTGGACTCACACAGCCTGCAGGAGGGCCAACCAAGTAAAGGTAACAAACAAACAGCCACGACTACACCACAATTAACCTCACTGCACTACACTGTTACCTGAGTGAGAACAGAAGCCCAAGTTAAATACATGTTCTAATCTCTCTCAATGTAGAGCACATTTAGCATTTATCAGACACTCTTATCCAGAACAACTTAGACGTCTTTTCTTATTGGCTTTTCTCATCTATTACAACTGTTGAATGGACTTGTGACGATCTGTGTCTGTTGTGTATTCTACCCCCAGGTAGTAAGAGGGACAGTAAGCAGGACGGCCGTCTGTACATCAACCTGCCCCCCCACAGACAGGAGGAGGTGGAGCGTCTGCTCCAGGAGGGGAGCGGGGGCCGCAGAGGCTCCTGGAGGACCCTGGGGGCCGCGCTGGGCTACGAGCCCGAGCAGATGGACCTGTTTGGGCACGGCGAGGCCCCTGTACACACCCTCCTTTCCAACTGGGCTCAGCAGGAGGGCTCCACTCTGGGGCTTCTGTGCTCGGCGCTGGCCCGCATCGAGAGGCCCGACGTAGCCGCCGCCCTCACCTGCCCTGCCCAGGGGGTGTCTGTGGTCTGAGGAAGGAGCCATGGTTGGTCCCAAATGGCACCCTATTCCCTATATAGTGCACTACTGGTAAGCTAAAGGTCAAAAGTAGTGCACTATGTAGGGTGCCACAGAGCCTTCCTCATGAGCCTGATAAGACTGGGTGGCATTCATTAGGAACCAAACGCAAGAAAACGGACTGAATCAGGGAGTGACGACCTGAACTTGAACCAATAAGAAATGTTTGTTTTCCGTTGCGAAACATACTGCTGCGGTGTGTACTAATGAATATGACCCTTGTGGACATAGGAGAGGATGGATGGGGCAAACAGCCCTCCTTCTCGCCCAGTGGGATGGCATGGCATGCCAGGGGAGGTACTCTTGCCTGCCCCATAATGCCTCAGACCTTTGAACTGAAGAGGATAGTGGAAGTGTTGTTGCTGGCTCGTTGAGCTGGTTCATCCTCTATTGGAAATGTACAGTATATCCCCCATTCTTCCAGTATATATATATATTTTACCATACTTGTGTATAATCTGCCCAAGCGTTCTAGGAATGGGTATTTATTTGCAGCAATGTCAGAAGAATCCACTCTCTTCCCTGATTTGTTTTGCAGCAATGTGAGGAGGATGCACAACAGCTGACCGTAACTAACTGAACAGGCATGGGAATGAAATACTCTGTAGAATATTCTTTACAACTATGAAATAAAGGCATTCTGTTCATATTAACAATCAGTCGTGAATTTTAAGACCTTTGTAAATATTTGATCATAGATTCATTGTAATATAGTGTTAGAAAGGTTTTCAAGCGTGAAGGGGCAATCGCAAACATCTTTGACTGAGGATGCATCTCTCTCTCTCTCTCTCTCTCTCTCTCTCTCTCTCTCTCTCTCTCTCTCTCTCTCTCTCTCTCTCTCTCTCTCTCTCTCTCTCTCTCTCTCTCTCTCTCTCTCTCTCTCTCTCTCTCTCTCTCTCTCTCTCTCTCTCTCTCTCTCTCTCTCTCTCTCTCTCTCAGCTTCTCCATCTTAAAGACATTGAGAGGCCTCAAATCAGTGAAGTACTATCAGCGTTGCTCGTCACTGCCTCTCTCCTATCATGGTTTCTGGTGTGGCTGGCTATCCAGAACATTATCGTTATGGAACAATCAATCACTTATTCTTGTCTATATTCCAATGTCATGGTGTGTGTTTTTCTAAGACGTCGTTTCATATAATAAATTGCTTTTGAAGGTGTGAGTGAGAGTCAAACGGTGCTCTCAGCTTGTTGTGTTACATGCTCTGACAAGAACAGTGGTTTCTGTCCTACCCGAACGGAAAAGCAAGCAGCTACCTGCTCTGTGGTAGTTTATTCTGGAGATAATCAATGGCCGTCTTTGTTTGTCTCAGTCACCTAACTGAACAGGGGTGTGACTTGTAACAAATTAAACAAGTATGTGGTCATGTCAGAGGAAAGTATGGAAGACTTCCATTTACAGTTGAAGTCGGAAGTTTACATACACTTAGGTTGGGGTCATTAAAACTCATTTTTTCAACCACTCCACAACTTTCTTGTTAACAAACTATAGTTTTGGCAAGTTGGTTAGGACATCTACTTTGTGCATGACACAAGTAATTTTTACAACAATTGTTAACAGACAGATTATTTCACTTATAATTCACTGTATCACAATGCAAGTGGGTCAGAAGTTTACATACACTAAGTTGACTGTGCCTTTACACAGCTTGGAAAATTCCAGAAAATGATGTCATGGCTTTAGAAGCTTCTGATAGGCAAACTGACATCATTTGAGTCAATTGGAGGAGTACCTGTGGATGTATTTCAAGACCTACCTTCAAACTCAGTGCCTCTTTGCTTGACATCATGGAAACATTAAAGAAATCAGCCAAATGTTTTTAGACCTCCACAAGTCTGGTTCATCCTTGAGAGCAATTTCCAAACGCCTGAAGGTACCCCGTTCATCTGTACAAACAATAGTACGCAAGTATAAACACTACGGGACCACGCAGCCGTCATTCCGCTCAGGAAGGAGACGCGTTCTGTCTCCTAGAGCTGAACGTACTTTGGTGCGAAAAGTGCAAATCAATCCCAGAACAACAGGTACTTGTGAAGATGCTGGAGGAAACAGGTACAAAAGTATCTATATCCACAGTAAAACAAGTCCTATATCGACATAACCTGAAAGGCCACTCAGCAAGGAAGAAGCCACTGCTCCAAAACCGCCATAAAAAAAGAGACTACGGTTTGCAACTGCACATGGGGACAAAGATCGTACTTTTTGGAGAAATGTCCTCTGGTCTGATGAAACAGAAAGAGTGTGGTTGGCCATAATGACCATCGTTATGTTTGGAGGACAAATGGGGAGGCTTGCAAGCCGGAGAACACCAACCCAACCGTGAAGCACGGGGGTGGCAGCATCATGTTGTGGGGGTGCTTTGCTGCAGGAGGGACTGGTGCACTTCAAAAAATAGATGGCTTCATGAGGCAGGAAAATGATGTGGATATATTGAAGCAACATCTCGAGACATCAGTCAGGAAGTTCAAGCTTGGATGCAAATGGGTCTTCCAACTGGACAATGACTCCAAGCATACATCCAAAGTGGTGGCAAAATGGCTTAAGGACAACAAAGTCAAGGTCTTGGAGTGGCCAATACAAAGCCCTGACCTCAATTCCATAGAAAATTTGTGGGCAGAACTGAAAAAGCGTGTGCGAGCAAGGAGGCCTACAAACCTGGCTCAGTTGCACCAGCTCTGTCAGGAGGAATGGGCCAAAATTCACCCAACTTATTGTGGGACGCATGTGAAAGGCTACCAAAAACGTTTGAACCAAGTTAAACAATTTAAAGGCAATGCTACCAAATTCTAATTGAGTGTATGTAAACTTCTGACCCACTGGCAATGTGATGAAAGAAATAAAAGCTGAAATAAATCTCACTACTTCTGACATTTCACATTCTTAAAATAAAGTGGTGATCCTAACTGACATAAGACAGGAATTTTTACTCTGATTAAATGTCAAGAATTGTGAAAAACTGAGTTTAAACTTCCAACTTCAACTGTAACTCTCGCCATTAGTACTGAATCTGAGGAGACTTCCATTTAACTCTCCTCATTAGTGCTGAATCTGAGGAGACTTCCATTTAACTCTCCCCATTAGTACTGAATCTGAGGAGACTTCCATTTAACTCTCCCCATTAGTACTGAATCTGAGGAGACTTCCATTTAACTCTCCCCATTAGTACTGAATCTGAGGAGACTTCCATTTAACTCTCCCCATTAGTGCTGAATCTGAGGAGACTTCCATTTAACTCTCCCCATTAGTACTGAATCTGAGGAGACTTCCATTTAACTCTCCCCATTAGTACTGAATCTGAGGAGACTTCCATTTAACTCTCCCCATTAGTACTGAATCTGAGGAGACTTCCATTTAACTCTCCCCATTAGTACTGAATCTGAGGAGACTTCCATTTAACTCTCCCCATTAGTACTGAATCTGAGGAGACTTCCATTTAACTCTCCCCATTAGTACTGAATCTGAGGAATATAATTCTATACTAGGAATAAGTGAATTTGTTTTTCCACAGAATGATCAGAGGGCACATATGGAGATGTCATAATAATTTACAGTTATTACATGTTGGTCTTGAATCATAATACAACTCTATGACAGTTTTATTAAATATTTCTCAATTAAACCACTTGACGGGTCACACAGTTAAGAGGTTTGTATTTAGGAGGGTATTTAAAGGGTTTGGGGCAGAGACAGTATTAGGAGGGTATTTAAAGGGTTTGGGGCAGAGACAGTATTAGGAGGGTATTTAAAGGGTTTGGGACAGAGACAGTATTAGGAGAATATTTAAAGGGTTTGGGGCAGAGACAGTATTAGGAGGGTATTTAAAGGGGTCGGGACAGAGACAGTATTAGGAGGGTATTTAAAGGGGTCGGGACAGAGACAGTATTAGATAAATCTTCACCCAACCTGTTTTTTAAGATATGCTTTCCCTTTCCTTGAGATTCCTGCTCCCTCCCCTCCATCCCAACCCCCTCCTCCACGACTTCTACTCACTCTGTCCTCAGCTGAAATCTGTTCATGATTTCTCTCTCTGCCTTTACTCTGTGCCCTAAGTGGGAGCAGGCCTGCGTCTCTCCAGCAGGGCCCGGGGCAGGCAGCGTTCCATGATTTCTCTCTCTGTCTTTACTCTGTGCTCTAAGTGGGAGCAGGCCTGCGTCTCTCTCTAGCAGGGCCTGGGGCAGGCAGCGTTCTATGTCGTCATGGACACCAGACACTCCAGCTTAACTGCGGTCTGGAGCACACAGGCATGGGGCTGCGGAATGCACATTAACTCAGAGTGGGATGGAGGGGGGGGGGGGACCCGATACCCTATATAGTGCACTTCTTTAAGCCAGGACCATAGGGGTCTGTTCCCTATATAGTGCACTTCTTTTGTCCAGATCCCTATGGGTCCCATTTGAAATTTAGGGTGCCATTTGGGATGCAAGTCAGAGGCTCTCTGCCAGAAATGTTCCATACGCACAACAAGCTAATTTCTCTAAATGTTTTTGCACAAATTTGTTTACATCCCTGATAGTAAGCACTTCCTCTTTGCCAAGATAATCCATCCACCTGACAAGTGTGGAATATCAAGGTCATTACACAGGTGCACCTTGTGCTGGTGACAATAAAAGGCCACTCTAAAATGTTGTTTTGTCACACATCACAATGTCACAGTTGTCTCAAGTTTTGAAAGAGCGTGCAATTGGCACACTGACTGCAGGAATGTCCACCAGAGCTGTTGCCAGAGAATAGAATGTTAATTTCGCTACCATAAACTGCCTCCAACGTGGTTTAAGAGAACAACCGCAGACTACATGTCCATGCATTGTGTAGGCGAGCGGTTTGCTGTTGTGAACAGAGTGCCCCATGGTGGCGGTGGGGTTATAGTACGAAAAGGCATAAGCTGTGGACAACAAACATAATTGCATTTTATGCAGAGATACCGTGACGAGATCATGAGGCCCATTGTCGTGCCATGTTTCAGCATGATAACGCACGGCCCCATGTCGCAAGGATCTGTACACCATTCCTGGAGGCTGAAAATGTTCCATTTTTTTCATGTTCTATATACTCACCAGACATGTCACCCATTGAGCATGTTTGGGATGCTCTTATCGATGTGTACGACAGCATGTTCCAGTTCCCGCCAATATCCAGCAACTTTGCACAGCCATTGAAAAGGAGTGCGACAACATTCCACAGGCCACAATCAACAGCCTGATACACTATGTGAAGGAGATGTGTTGTGCTGCATGAGGCAAATGGTGGTTACATTTACATTTACATTTAAGTCATTTAGCAGACGCTCTTATCCAGAGCGACTTACAAATTGGTGAATTCACCTTCTGACATCAGTGGAACAGCCACTTTACAATAGTGCATCTAAATCATTTAAGGGGGGGGGTGAGAAGGATTGCTTTATCCTATCCTAGGTATTCCTTGAAGAGGTGGGGTTTCAGGTGTCTCCGGAAGGTGGTGATTGACTCCGCTGTCCTGGCGTCGTGAGGGAGTTTGTTCCACCATTGGGGGCCAGAGCAGCGAACAGTTTTGACTGGGCTGAGCGGGAACTGTACTTCCTCAGTGGTAGGGAGGCGAGCAGGCCAGAGGTGGATGAACGCAGTGCCCTTGTTTGGGTGTAGGGCCTGATCAGAGCCTGGAGGTACTGCGGTTCCGTTCCCCTCACAGCTCCGTAGGCAAGCACCATGGTCTTGTAGCGGATGCGAGCTTCAACTGGAAGCCAGTGGAGAGAGTGGAGGAGCGGGGTGACGTGAGAGAACTTGGGAAGGTTGAACACCAGACGGGCTGCGGCGTTCTGGATGAGTTGTAGGGGTTTAATGGCACAGGCAGGGAGCCCAGCCAACAGCGAGTTGCAGTAATCCAGACGGGAGATGACAAGTGCCTGGATTAGGACCTGCGCCGCTTCCTGTGTGAGGCAGGGTCGTACTCTGCGGATGTTGTAGAGCATGAACCTACAGGAACGGGCCACCGCTTGATGTTAGTTGAGAACGACAGGGTGTTGTCCAGGATCACGCCAAGGTTCTTAGCGCTCTGGGAGGAGGACACAATGGAGTTGTCAACCGTGATGGCGAGATCATGGAACGGGCAGTCCTTCCCCGGGAGGAAGAGCAGCTCCGTCTTGCCGAGGTTCAGCTTGAGGTGGTGATCCGTCATCCACACTGATGTGTCTGCCAGACATGCAGAGATGCGATTCGCCACCTGGTCATCAGAAGGGGGAAAGGAGAAGATTAATTGTGTGTCGTCTGCATAGCAATGATAGGAGAGACCATGTGAGGTTATGACAGAGCCAAGTGACTTGGTGTATAGCGAGAATAGGAGAGTGCCTAGAACAGAGCCCTGGGGACACCAGTGGTGAGAGCGCGTGGCGAGGAGACAGATTCTCGCCACGCCACCTGGTAGGAGCGACCTGTCAGGTAGGACGCAATCCAAGCGTGGGCCGCACCAGAGATGCCCAACTCGGAGAGGGTGGAGAGGAGGATCTGATGGTTCACAGTGTCGAAGGCAGCCGATAGGTCTAGAAGGATGAGAGCAGAGGAGAGAGAGTTAGCTTTAGCAGTGCGGAGCGCCTCCGTGATACAGAGAAGAGCAGTCTCAGTTGAATGACTAGTCTTGAAACCTGACTGATTTGGATCAAGAAGGTCATTCTGAGAGAGATAGCGGGAGAGCTGGCCAAGGACGGCACGTTCAAGAGTTTTGGAGAGAAAAGAAAGAAGGGATACTGGTCTGTAGTTGTTGACATCGGAGGGATCGAGTGTAGGTTTTTTCAGAAGGGGTGCAAATCTCGCTCTCTTGAAGACGGAAGGGACGTAGCCAGCGGTCAGGGATGAGTTGATGAGCGAGGTGAGGTAAGGGAGAAGGTCTCCGGAAATGGTCTGGAGAAGAGAGGAGGGGATAGGGTCAAGCGGGCAGGTTGTTGGGCGGCCGGCCGTCACAAGAAGCGAGATTTCATCTGGAGAGAGAGGGGAGAAAGAGGTCAGAGCACAGGGTAGGGCAGTGTGATCAGAACCAGCGGTGTCGTTTGACTTAGCAAACGAGGATCGGATGTCCGACCTTCTTTTCAAAATGGTTGACGGAGTCATCTGCAGAGAGGGAGGAGGGGGGGGGAGGGGGAGGAGGATTCAGGAGGGAGGAGAAGGTGGCAAAGAGCTTCCTAGGGTTAGAGGCAGATGCTTGGAATTTAGAGTGGAAGAAAGTGGCTTTAGCAGCAGACACAGAGGAGGAAAATGTAGAGAGGAGGGAGTGAAAGGATGCCAGGTCCGCAGGGAGGCTATTTTCCTCCATTTCCGCTCGGCTGCCCGGACCACTGTTCTGTGAGCTCGCAATGAGTCGTCGAGCCACGGAGCGGGAGGGGAGGACCAAGCCGGCCTGGAGGATAGGGGACATAGAGAGTCAAAGGATGCAGAAAGGGAAGAGAGGAGGGTTGAGGAGGCAGAATCAGGAGATAGGTTGGAGAAGGTATGAGCAGAGGGAAGAGATGATAGGATGGAAGAGGAGAGAGTAGCGGGGGAGAGAGAGCGAAGGTTGGGACGGCGCGATACCATCCGAGTAGGGGCAGTGTGGGAAGTGTTGGATGAGAGCAAGAGGGAAAAGGATACAAGGTAGTGGTCGGAGACTTGGAGGGGAGTTGCAATGAGGTTAGTGGAAGAACAGCATCTAGTAAAGATGAGGTCCAGCCTATTGCCTGCCTTGTGAGTAGGGGGAAGGTGAGAGGGTGAGGTCAAAAGAGGAGAGGAGTGGAAAGAAGGAGGCAGAGAGGAATGAGTCAAAGGTAGACGTGGGGAGGTTAAAGTCGCCCAGGACTGTGAGAGGTGAGCCGTCCTCAGGAAAGGAGCTTATCAAGATACTGACTGGTTATACCAGATACTGACTGGTTTTCTGATCCACGCCCCTATCTTTAAAAAAGTATGGTATCTGGGACCAACAGATCAGTGTCAGTGGAGGCTCCTCAGATGAGGACCATCCTCAGTAAATTTCATAAAAAAAAAAAATGTTAAGACATTGAAAAAGTTGACCTTTTTAGATAAAACTACACTAAATATATTCACGGCACCAAACAATTGATTAAAACACTGTTTGCAATGAAGGTCTACAGGAGCCTCAACAGCAGTCTGTAGGGTAGCACCATGGTGTAGCCGGAGGACAGCTAGCTTCCATCCTCTTCTTGGTACATTGACTTCAATACAAAACCTAGAAGGCTCTTGGTTCCCACCCCCTTCCATGAACTTACACAGTAATTATGACAACTTTCAGAGGATCCTCTAACCTATCAGAGATCTTGCTGCATGAACTGACATGTCCACCCAATCAAAGGATCAGATAATTAATCTAGAGCTAGCTAGCACTGCAGTGCATAAAATGTGGTGAGTAGTTGAGAGAAAGAAAATAGTTTAACAGTTGTCAACAAATTAATTTCTTCAAAAATGGAGAAGCAAGAAAGCTAGTGTCATTCTTTTCCACTTTCAGTTTCTTACTTATCTATAAAATCCAGTAGACTGTGTAGCCTACTGAAACACCCTGCTCAAACAGAGGGATGCTATGTTAGCTAGCTGGCTATGACAGAGGGATGCTATGTTAGCTAGCTGGCTATGACAGAGGGATGCTATGTTAGCTAGCTGGCTATAACAGAGGGATGCTATGTTAGCTAGCTGGCTATAACAGAGGGATGCTATGTTAGCTAGCCGGCTATGACAGAGGGATGCTATGTTAGCTCGCTGGCTATTACATTTACTATGACTACCCAACACAACACTGGATCTATTCCAAGTCAAGGTAAACTTTTAGTTGTATTTAGTTTTTGTAACGTTACTACATGATTGTAGCGGGTTTACTAACGCATTAGTTCTATTAGCTGTTGACTAGGACATTACATTAGCTGACAGGAGGACAACAATGTAGGTTGTGTGTAGCGGTTATGACATGGTTTGGTTTAGAAAGGTTTTTTCTGGTCACATAAACGAAGGGAAAAGGTTGAGAGGGAATACGTGGCTGCTCTAACACTGAACTGTGTTTATGCGTGGTCAGTGGTGTATTCATTTCGCCTCTTCTGTTGAAAAACGTTTCTTAAACGAAAGCAAACGAACCAGGGATACAAATTCCATGCATTTGCCCAATATTAACTCTCGTTTGCAACTGTTGGGACTAATGATTACACCCTAGAACAGCTAGATGCAGGCAAGAGTGTGCAAGGCTGTATTGCATGTGTCACTGTCATCTTACATTTTTATTTTGACCTGTGTTGAAAACTTTCATTCATTGGCTAGGTTGTAGAAACCTCATGATGGGTACAGGGAACATTTGACTATGGTGTAGTAGCCTAAACCTATCGATGTTCCATCCAATATGCTGGAATAGAAATAAGGCCATGCTCATGAAAAAGAAGTGCTCCCTCAGAGGCACAGACTGCCACTGTAACAGATGCATATCTGTATTCCCAGTCACGTGAAAGCCATAGATTAGCGACCTAATGAATTGTTCTCATTATATGAACTGTAAATAAGTAAAATATTTGAAATTGTTGCATTTAGATTTTTGTTCCGCATACATTTCAAATCAGTAAACAGGTCATCTACATCTAGTCAAAAGTAGTGCACTAAATAGGGAACAGGCTGCCATTTGGGATGTAAACAGCCTGTCCCTCCATATGCACCCTGTATTGAAGGGGTAAGTACACAGTGAAACGGGGATTGGGTGGTATGCAGTGCACTGCTGGGTGTCTAACCATGTAGTGGAGGTACTTCTCATTTGGTTCTGGGTAAACTCTAGAAATATTTCAATAGTGTGCAAGTTGAAAATGGAATACACATTTTTACAAAAACTTTATTTTTCTTTTAAAATGTTTGTACACTCAGTATGACAATGTGCTTGCACAGTACTTTACAGTAGAGTTGGGGTGAAACTCTTTGTACATACAAAAAAAAAAGTCTCAAAACAAACAAAACAAAAATGCTGCAACCCCCACCACCAAAATAAAATAAAATTCAAACAAGAGGCTGTGAATCGGTGGAATCCTGGCTTTAGCTTAGAGGAAGGGGGTGTTGATTTGAGCTGCTGGAGCAGACAGGGGTACTCACTTCGACCCCCCCCCCTTCATTCACCTGTGTTTGGTATACTGACACCAGGCTATTGACAGGTTATATCACGGACCAACAGTCCATCCCTTCACAAAGACTCTGCTGACCTAAACATTCTCAAACTATTTCTCAATATATTCACATATAAAGCACTATAATACATGTGTGTTTGAACATGGTTTTAATGCAATTTAAATGGTGGTGTGAGAGTTACCTAAAGGATTAACGACCCCAAGCCTATGAACCGGCAACCCTGACGACAGGACACAAACCTTGTTACCCCGGAGACTAAGGAGTAAAACAGCTTGTGTAGCAACAAGACGACAGCACAGGCGCCTCTGATGTCCGTCTAAAGGAATTATAGTAGTAAAAAAAAAAAAAAAAGTTAAAAAGACCAGGCCACACCCCATTGTGGAGGAGGGGGGTGGAAACAGAACGAGGGACAGACTGACTGACACATAAGAATCATGTGTATGACCAGGCCACACCCCATTGTGGAGGAGGGGGGTGGAAACAGAACGAGGGACAGACTGACACATAAGAATCATGTGTATGACCAGGCCACACCCCATTGTGGAGGAGGGGGGGTGGAGAACAGAACATAAGAATCATGTGGGACAGACCCCATTGTGGACTGACAGGGACAGAGACACATAAGAATCATGTGTCTGGAAACAGAACGAGGGACAGATCCTGTTCACTTCATAGTACAAGTTAATTAAAGACAGAAACATTGATCAGTAACCCCGTCCCCTGCTGTTCCTTATTCACCACCAAGTCCTCTTGAACCGTCCGTCCGTCCCACTACTTGATCCAGTCAGACGAGTAGGCGGACTGAAGAGAACAAGCTTCATAATAAAGTTCATTCTTCAATTTTTGTATTAAAAAAAAAAAAAATGTACTCAGGAAGGGAGCATTGGAACATGGACTATGTCCCAAATGAACACTATTCCCTACATAGAGCTCTCGTCTAATGTAGTGCACTCTGGGATTCCCCTATGGGCCCTGGTCTAAAGTAGTGCTCTTTTCAGGGAATAGGGTGCTATTTGGTAAGCAGCCATGGAGGAATTCCCATAAGTACACCAGTCAGCACGATAGAACAGAACCCAGCCTCCATCCGAACCGAACCCAGCCTCCATCCGAACCGAACCCAGCCTCCATCCGAACAGAACCCAGCCTCCATCCGAACCGAACCCAGCCTCCATCCGAACCGAACCCAGCCTCCATCCGAACCGAACCCAGCCTCCATCCGAACCGAACCCAGCCTCCATCCGAACCGAACCCAGCCTCCATCAAGCATTCATATAACAACAGAGGCTCCGGAGGATTGTGGTCTGAAGGCAGGGAGGGCACCAGATACCCTAGTCGAGTCACTGGCTGGCTTGGGGGTGTGGCGGCGGGCGGGCGCACCAGGGGAAAGCCAGTCATATGGACAAACAGCGATTTTGTCTTTCTTTACACGGATCCATTTTGACCGGTTAATTGCCACTGCTGGAATTCATACAGCAACATCCCAACAGTGGAAAAACATTGAAGAGCAATTTAAAATGGTATGTCTGACTCTTTCATGAATCCTTTTCAGACAGGGGAGGAAGAGTTCTAGAGAGAATATGCAGATAAGATTTGAAAACATTGTTAGTTAGGTAAGAAAGTGAAACTGGAAAAAAAATGTAGAAAGCTAACATGATAGTGACACTATAGGTCAATGTAGCACCCCTCTCTGGGTCTGAGTGCCAAACAGCACCCTATTCCCTACATAGGGCACAGAGAATAGGGTGCTAGTTGAGACGCAGCCTAGGTGTCGCACACTTCTCTGTGGACACTTCACCTGGAGCCTCCGCCCCTTGGGAGACACCTCCCTCCCAGTCATGATTCTCGCCCCCCTCCCACTAGTCCCCTCCCATTAGTCAGTGGGCCCGGCGGCAAGCCTTCAAGGCATCAGTTTAAGACACAGTCTTAGTCAACATAAATATGTGTCTGGAGTGATCCCACCTCCACAGTTCAGTTTCCCAGCGTGACTTGACTTTAATCTGGGTTTCAGTGTGTCTCCTTTCACCGTTTGTGGGCCCCAAACAACTGTAGCCTAATCATATGTTCAAGTCTTGATCCCCGTTCTGTTCCTCCAGTCAGACACAGTGTTAGTCCAGCTCAGTGTCCTCTTTGGGCCGGTAGATGTTGCCGAACTTCTGCATGTATTTCTTGATGTACTCCTTGGTCTTGTGCTTGACGTTCTCGTTGCACTCCAGGTCCTCTGGGTTCTTACAGGACTTCAGCTCCTTGTTCATCACGCCGTGAGTTAGCTGGAGGAATAGAAAAGGGAAGATGTTTCTCCTGACAACAACATCAGATTGCAAAATCGGTAATGGGTAACTTTCCCATAATTCCCAAGTTTTCTAGAATCCTGGTTTGAGGATTCAGGATCTTCTGCTAATTCCGTCCTGATTCCATGAATTTTCCAAACATGATTTCTGGAAAACCTGGAAAGTTATGGGAATTTTACAACCCTGCAACAACAAAAGTGAAACTAGCTCCATCAAAAGGAAGAATGGAGGTTAAGTCACACTGTGAAGAGATGAGGCTTTCATTCTGATGGATCCATTTCATGAGCTTTGTTCTCCTCCTAAAATGTAGACAGTGAAATGTCAGGGCTGCGTCCCCAAAAATCTCAGCTTTCTTTATAAAACAAGTCAATCCAAAATGTTAGCTAGCGCTCTAGTTAAGAGGTTCTGCTTTAAGGGTTTGTTCTGCACGGTATTAAATAAAAATGTGAACATGCCAGTTTACTTGGCCTCTCTTTTGTTTATTGTGACCATGTGCTCAAGAGTAGTAGTGTGTCCAAATGGCACTCCATTTAAACAAGTCCCCAGCGAGTTGTGGTTGTCAACCCAGAGAAACACTCAAAACTACTTGAGGGGAAAAAAACAGTTTTATGCCCTTTGAAAAAAACAATGCTGGCCGAGCATTGAGTGAGTGAGAGAATGTCCCAAATGGCACCATTTTCAATACATAGTGCACTACTTTGGAATAGGGTGCCATTTGGGATACATGCAGAAGCAGTGGGAGCTGAAGGTTCAGGCGTTTAGTTCTGGTCTGGGGGAAGAGCTTTAGTGAGATGTGAAGGGGAAAACCTTTATCCTTTGAAGTTAATTGCTATCCAGGACTTTAATTCCATACTCTGACTGTTGGGAGAGGTTCATGTTTTGGATGGTTTGAGACAATAAAATACAAATATCCAAATGATTGCTTTCCACAGACACACACAACCCCCCTACCTTTCTGGCAAGGTGTTTGAAATCTTCGGTGTTGACAATGCGTCCCAGTTTGCAGTCTGGTTTCCGGAACGGATTCAAGCAGGTCACAATGAACTGTGACATCTAAACACAGGAAATAGGAGGTCAAACCGATCGTGTAGAGATGACATTCATTACATTTCAGTCATTTAACAGACACTCGTATCCAGAGCCACTTACAAGTGCATTCATCTGAAGATAGCTAGGTGGGACGACCACGTATCTCAGTCATAGTCAGATGGGCTTGACATTAACTTGGAACTTTTTTAGCCACTTGTCAAATGTGCAAACACGGCTTTGATCAAAAAAAACAAACAAAAAAAAACATCTCACAAATACATAATTGAAAGACCACTCAATGCAAGCCTACTATAATTATACTCTGATCTGCAGAGACCGGTAGGACTGAGAGTAAAACATCGCATCCCGGGGACACTTTCCATCCCTTTCTGATCAGAGTAGACTAATTGTTTGATATTGTTATTTTTTATTTTTTACTTGTCCATTCAGACAACTTAAAAGGTGTCGAAAGCATTCCACAGGGATGCTGGCCCATGTTGACTCCAATGCTTCCCACAGTTGTGTCAAGTTGGCTGGATATCCTGGATATCACCATGTGCAATGCCAAGCGTCATTTGGAATGATGAATCACAATTCACCATCTGGCAGTCCGACAGAAGAATCTGTGTTTGGCGGATGCCAGGAGAACACTACCTGTCCCACCCAATGCATAGTGCCAACTGTAAAGTTTGGTGGAGGAGAGATAATAGTCTGGGTCTGTTTTCATGGTTTGGGCTAGATTTCTTAGTTCCAGTGAAGGGAAACCTTAACACTATAGCATACAATGACATTCTAGACAATTCTGTGTTTCCAACTTTGTGGCAACAGTTTGGGGAAGGCCCTTTCCTGTTTCAGCAGGACAAATGCCCTGTGCACAAAGCGAGGTCTGTTCAGAAATTATTTGTCAAGATCGTTGTGGAAGAACTTGACTCGCCTGCACAGAGCCCTGACCTCAACCCCATCCAACACCGTTGGGATGAATTTTAACCCTGACTGCGAGCCAGGCCTAATCGCCCAACCTCACTAATGCTCTTGGCTGAATGGACGCAAGTCCCTGCAGCAATGTTCCAACATCTAGTGGAAAGCCTTCCCAGATGAGTGGAGGCTGATATAGCAGCAAAGGGGTAGACCAACTCCATATTAATGCCCATGATTTTAGAATGAGATGTTCGATGAGCAGGTATCCACATACTGTTGGCCATGTGTAGTTGAGGAGGAGGTGAGGAAAGGAGGAATCACAGGAAGACTGAGATATGGACGTTGACTCACCTCTTTCCGGAACGTCTCCTTGCTCCTCTTGGCCAGCTCACTGGATGTGTCTGCCTCTGCTGTCTTAGTAGAGAACTGTGGAAACACACACACACGAGAGAGAGGTCAGGGAACATGTCAGTCTATAGAACAGTCACGTTTCGTTTGACTAGCTTGGTTCGGCCGTGGATTCATCTAAACGCCTAGCAGTCTGTCTGGGTCATAGCTACTGTCATTTTCTCAGCTGTGGCAGACAGCAACAGGCGGCAGCCATTTCTTGGAGCTAAAAGGCCCAGATCAAAGGAAGTGAGGCTGTATCAGCCACACCATGGAGACCATGGATGAAACATGGCAGGTGTTGAGCCGAGGCCATGGACTTCAAGGCCAGTGGGGAAGGCAGGCAGGCCACACCTGGTCACCAGCCCCCTCCAACAGGAAAGGAGGGAGCTACACAAAGCAGGGATATCCTGCCAGGATAAAGGCAGGGCTCCCTCCCCGGCTAACAGTACCCACCCTACTCAGCCCCAGAGACAGGCAGTAGACAGTTGATGCCCCCCCCCAGAGACGGGCAGTAGACAGTTGATGCCCCCCCCAGAGACAGGCAGTAGACAGTTGATGCCCCCCCCCAGAGACAGGAAGTAGACAGTTGATGCCCCCCCCCCCAGAGACAGGCAGTAGACAGTTGATGCCCCCCCCAGAGACAGGCAGTAGACAGTTGATGCCCCCCCCCCAGAGACAGGCAGTAGACAGTTGATGCCCCCCCAGAGACAGGCAGTAGACCCCCCAGAGACAGGCAGTAGACAGTTGATGCCCCCCCCAGAGACAGGCAGTAGACAGTTGATGCCCCCCCAGAGACAGGCAGTAGCCAGTTGATGCCTCCCCCAGAGACAGGCAGTAGACAGTTGATGCCCCCCCAGAGACAGGCAGTAGACAGTTGATGCCCCCCCCCAGAGACAGGCAGTAGACAGTTGATGCCCCCCCCCAGAGACAGGCAGTAGACAGTTGATGCGCCCCCCCCAGAGACAGGCAGTAGACAGTTGATGCCCCCCCCTGCCCCCAGAGACAGGCAGTAGACAGTTGATGCCCCCCCAGAGACAGGCAGTAGACAGTTGATGCTCCCCCAGAGACAGGCAGTAGACATTTGATGCCCCCCCCAGAGACAGGCAGTAGACAGTTGATGCCCCCCCCCTCCCCCAGAGAGTGGACAGGACAGGCAGTAGACACTTGATGCCCCCCCCCCAGAGACAGGCAGTAGACAGACAGTTGATGCAGAGACCCAGTTGATGCTCCCCCAGAGACAGGCAGTAGACATTTGATGCCCCCCCCAGAGACAGGCAGTAGACAGTTGGTTTGGGGGGGTCAAGGTGGTGAGGCATCAAGGTGGTGAGGATCAAAGGGAACCACAATAGATTCACACACAGTTCTCCTTCGTGCTTCCTGAGAGGTGGTGTGCCCACGGAGCGTAACCAGGGAGAAGCATTCAGACTGACAAGAGAACACTTTATGAGCCAGTGTTTAACCTAGATTCTTTTCCAGGTGGGATGCAAAGCCCTCTAACCAAAACACCAAATTATTATCAGGGGTCAACAGAGCTAGGGAAAATAACACTTCAGTGGTGTCAGAAACTCAGTGGTTATCATTTCAGGTCCTGGTCAGTAGAGACAGACAGACACAGACACCACTATCAAGACATGTTGGAAATGGTCCTTGAGCTCATTGTTTTATTGGCCAACGACATCCCATCATAAAAAAAGAGAGATGGAGACATCCCATCGTAGAGAGAGAGGAGACATCCCATCGTAAAGAGAGAGAGGAGGCATCCCATCGTAGAGAGAGAGATGGAGACATCCCATCGTAAGAGAGAGAGATGGAGACATCCCATCGTAAAGAGAGAGAGATGGAGACATCCCATCGTAAAGAGAGAGAGATGGAGACATCCCATCGTAGAGAGAGAGATGGAGACATCCCATCGTAAAGAGAGAGAGGAGACATCCCATCGTAAAGAGAGAGAGGAGACATCCCATCGTAAAGAGAGAGAGATGGAGACATCCCATCGTAAAGAGAGAGAGATGAGACATCCCATCGTAAAGAAGAGAGAGAGATGAGACATCCCATCGTAAAGAGAGAGAGATGGAGACATCCCATCGTAAAGAGAGAGAGAGATGGAGACATCCCATCGTAAAGAGAGAGAGAGATGGAGACATCCCATCGTAAAGAGAGAGAGAGATGGAGACATCCCATCGTAAAGAGAGAGAGATGAGACATCCCATCATAAAGAGAGAGAGAGGAGACATCCCATCGTAAAGAGAGAGAGAGATGGAGACATCCCATCATAAAGAGAGAGAGATGGAGACATCCCATCGTAAAGAGAGAGAGGAGACATCCCATCGTAAAGAGAGAGAGAGATGGAGACATCCCATCGTAAAGAGAGAGAGGGATGGAGACATCCCATCGTAAAGAGAGAGATGAGACATCCCATCGTAAAGAGAGAGAGAGATGAGACATCCCATCGTAAAGAGAGAGAGATGGAGACATCCCATCGTAAAGAGAGAGAGATGAGACATCCCATCGTAAAAGAGAGAGAGGAGACATCCCATCGTAAAGAGAGAGAGAGATGGAGACATCCCATCGTAAAGAGAGAGAGAGAGATGGAGACATCCCATCGTAGAGAGAGAGAGAGAGATGGAGACATCCCATCGTAAAGAGAGAGAGAGATGGAGACATCCCATCGTAAGAGAGAGAGAGATGGAGACATCCCATCGTAAAGAGAGAGAGAGAGATGGAGACATCCCATCGTAAAGAGAGAGAGAGATGGAGACATCCCATCGTAAAGAGAGAGAGAGATGGAGACATCCCATCGTAAAGAGAGAGAGAGATGGAGACATCCCATCGTAAAGAGAGAGAGAGAGAGATGGAGACATCCCATCGTAAAGAGAGAGAGATGGAGACATCCCATCGTAAAGAGAGAGATGGAGACATCCCATCGTAAAGAGAGAGAGAGAGAGAGAGAGAGAGATGGAGACATCCCATCGTAGAGAGAGAGAAAGATGGAGACATCCCATCGTAAAGAGAGAGAGAGATGGAGACATCCCATCGTAAAGAGAGAGAGATGGAGACATCCCATCGTAAAGAGAGAGATGGACATCCCAGAGAGAGAGAGAGAGAGAGATGGAGACATCCCATCGTAGAGAGAGAGAGATGGAGACATCCCATCGTAGAGAGAGAGATGGAGACATCCCATCGTAAAGAGAGAGAGATGGAGACATCCCATCGGAGAGAGAGAGAGATGGAGACATCCCATCGTAAAGAGAGAGAGAGATGGAGACATCCCATCAGAGAGAAGAGAGAGAGAGAGAGATGGAGACATCCCATCGTAAAAAGAGAGAGAGAGATGGAGACATCCCATCGTAAAGAGAGAGAGATGGAGACATCTCATCGTAAAGAGAGAGAGAGAGAAAGATGGAGACATCTCATCGTAAAGAGAGAGAGATGGAGACATCTCATCGTAAAGAGAGAGAGAGAGATGGAGACATCCCATCGTAAAAGAGAGAGAGATGGAGACATCTCATCGTAAAGAGAGAGAGATGGAGACATCTCATCGTAAAGAGAGAGAGATGGAGACATCTCATCGTAAAGAGAGAGAGATGGAGACATCTCATCGTAAAGAGAGAGATGGAGACATCTCATCGTAAAGAGAGAGATGGAGACATCCCATCGTAGAGAGAGAGATGGAGACATCCCATCGTAGAAAGAGAGAGAGAGATGGAGACATCCCATCGTAAAGAGAGAGAGAGATGGAGACATCCCATCGTAAAGAGAGAGAGATGGAGACATCCCATCGTAAAGAGAGAGAGATGGAGACATCCCATCGGAGAGAGAGAGAGATGGAGACATCCCATCGGAGAGAGAGAGAGATGGAGACATCCCATCAGGGAGAGAGAGAGAGAGAGAGAGAGAGAGAGAGAGATGGAGACATCCCATCGTAAAGAGAGAGAGAGATGGAGACATCTCATCGTAAAGAGAGAGAGAGAGAAAGATGGAGACATCTCATCGTAAAGAGAGAGAAAGAGAGAGAGAGATGGAGACATCTCATCGTAAAGAGAGAGAGATGGAGACATCTCATCGTAAAGAGAGAGAGATGGAGACATCTCATCGTAAAGAGAGAGAGATGGAGACATCCCATCGTAAAGAGAGAGAGATGGAGACATCCCATCGTAAAGAGAGAGAGAGATGGAGACATCTCATCGTAAAGAGAGAGAGATGGAGACATCTCATCGTAAAGAGAGAGATGGAGACATCTCATCGTAAAGAGAGAGATGGAGACATCCCATCGTAAAGAGAGAGAGAGATGGAGACATCCCATCGTAAAGAGAGAGAGATGGAGACATCCCATCGTAAAGAGAGAGAGATGGAGACATCCCATCGTAAAGAGAGAGAGATGGAGACATCCCATCGTAAAGAGAGAGAGAGATGGAGACATCTCATCGTAAAGAGAGAGAGATGGAGACATCTCATCGTAAAGAGAGAGAGATGGAGACATCTCATCGTAAAGAGAGAGAGATGGAGACATCCCATCGTAAAGAGAGAGAGATGGAGACATCCCATCGTAAAGAAAGGGTCTCTCCCTCTCTGGAGACACACATATGAAAACATTTCAGCTCAGAGACAAAAGGGCCCAGTGCGTAGACACTAAACCAAGAAACCACAAACCTGGTTTCCATTACGATCAAAGAAGAGGGGAAACAAATGACAGAAAAGAGAGAGAGCGAGCGAGAGCTCAAGAGAGAAATGCATAATAACCATTCCTACAACCCATATAGGCCCCCTCAGATCATACCTGACACTCCTGCCCACCCCATGCCCCCCACTCCCACAAAGAGGGCCTCAACATGGCAGTCACACATACACCCAGGCTAACAGGCCCAACCCCCACTCTTACACTAGCCCAAGCCAATGGCATGTACCAGATGCTCAGCAGGTTCTGCTCACACTTACTGGTCTGAGGCCAAACCACACGATTAACAACATTGGACACTTTATGGAACACAAAGCCTTCACTATCTCATCCTGGAATATCCAAGGCCTGAGGTCATCTGCCTTTGGCCTAAAGAGCAGGAACCCAGACTTCACTAAAGAAATACAGACATTGTCATCCTACAAGAAACACGGTATAGAGATGGACTCAGTGGTTACCCTCTAGGTTACAGAGAGCTGGTAGTGCCATCCACCAAACTACCAGGTCTGAAACAGGGATGGGTCTCAGGGGCTTTGCTTATTTGGTATAGAGCAGACCTAACTCACTCTCTTAAATTAATCAAAACAGGAACATTTTATATTTGGCTAAAAATTCAAAAGGAAATTAACTAAACAGAGAAAAACATCCTACTGTGTGCTACCTATACCCCCCTACTAGAATACCAATACTTTAATGCAGACAGCTTCTCCCTCCTGGAGGGGGAAATCAATCATTTCCAGGCCCAGGGACATGTACTAATTTGTGTCAACAAACACCTACCCGGAAGTGACAGCATTCCCTTCCCTATCCTTATAACCCCCTAGGCACAACTACGACAATCTAACCAACAAAACTCCTGCAGCTCTGTCACACGGTTGGTATATACACATAGTCCATGGTAGGCGTCGAGGAGACTCCTATGGTAGGTACACCTACAGCTCATCTCTTGGCAGTAGTACCGTAGACTACTTTATCACTGACCTCAACCCAGAGTCTCTCAGAGCGTTCAGTCAGCCCACTGACACCCCTATCAGATCGCAGCAAAATCACAGTCTATTTGAAAAGAGCAATACTCAATCATGAAGCATCAAAGCCAAAGCAACTGAATAATATTAAGAAATGCTATAGATGGAAGGAAAGTAGTGTGGAAAAGTAACCAAAAAAACAAATTAGGCAAATTCAATCCCTGTTAGACAACTGCCCGGACAAAATGTAATAGTGAGTAGAAAACAAACCGTATATCTCAGCTCCCCTATCAAATCAAAACTGTCAAGACAACCTAAGAAAAGTAGCAACAATGACAAATGGTTTGATGAAGCAAAAAAACCTAAATAAAGAAATTGAGAAACCTATCCAACCAAAACCAGAAAACCTGAGCCTACGCCTTCACTATGGTGAATCACTAAAACAATACAGAAATACACTACGGAAAAAGAAGGAACAGCACGTCTGAAATCAGCTCAATGTAATTGAAGAATCCATAGAATCTAACCACTTCTGGGAAAATGCTAAAGAAACAACATGAAGAGCCATCTATCCAAAAACAGAGATGTGTCGATAAACCACTTCTCCAATCCTTTTGGCTCTATAACAGCTAAATGACTTAAATGTAAATGTAAATAACAAAGAACAGCAAAAACATATACATGATCAAATACAAATCTTAGAATCAACTATTAAAAGACTACCAGAACCCACTGGATTCTCCAATTACATTGAATGAACTACAGGACAAAATACAAACCCTCCAACCCAAAAAGGCCTGTGGTGTTGACAGTATCCTAAATTAAATTATAAAATATACAGACCACAAATTCCAATTGATATGCGTCAACAACAACCTTGGGAAAATCGTCTGCATTATCATCAACAACAGACTTGTACATTTCCTCAGTGAAAACAATGTAGTGAGGAAATGTCATATTGGCTTTTTACCAAATGACCGTACGACAGACCACGTATTCATCCTACACACCCCACTTGACAAACAAACCTAAACAAAGGCAGTTCTCATGCTTTGTTGATTTCAAAAAAGCCTTCCACTCAATTTGGCATGAGGGTCTGCTATACAAACTGATGGAAAGTGGTGTTGGGGGGGGGAAACATACAACATTATAAAGTCCATGTACACAAAACAACAAGTGTGATAAAATTGGCAACACACACACACACATTTCTTTCCACAGGGCCATGGGCTAAGACAGGGATGCAGCTTAAGCCCCACCCGCTTCAACATATGCCTCAACGAATTGGCAAGGACACTAGAACAGTCTGTGGCACCCGGTCTCACCCTACTAGAATCTGAAGTCAAATGTCTACTGTTTGCTGATGATCTGTGCTTCTGTCCCCAACCAAGGAGGGACTACAGCAGCACCTAGATCTTCTGCACAGATTCTGTCAGACCTGGGGCCCCGACAGAAAATCTCAGTAAGACAAAAATAATGGTGTTCCAAAAAAGGTCCAGTTGCCAAGACCAGAAATACAAATTACATATAGACACCGTTGCCCTAGAGCACACAAAAAACTATACATACCACGGCCTAAACATCAGCGCCACAGGTAACTTCCACAAAGCTGTGAACGATCTGAGAGACAAGAAGGGCCTTCTTTGCCATCAAAAGGAACTTAAATTCAACATACCAATTAAGATCTGACTAAAAAAAAATATACTTGAATCAAAAAGCCCTTTATGGTTGTGAGGTTTGGGGTCCGCTCACCAACCTAGAATTCACAAAATGGGACGAATACCAAATTGAGACTCCACATGCAGAATTCTGAAAAGATATCCTCGGTGTACAACGTAAAACACCAAATAATGCATGCAGATCGGAGCAGGAATGATATGTGGGTTGGATCTTGTAGCTCCTAAACCTAGTTCACCCTTACCTTCAGATGTTGATGAAGATGTGTGGGTTGATTTAACAGCTCCTAAACCTAGTTCACCCTTACCTTCAGATGTTGATGAAGATGTGTGGGTTGATTTAACAGCTCCTAAACCTAGTTCACCATTTACTTTCAGATGTTGATGAAGCGTTTTAAAGATGTGATTCACTGCATCAAATCAACTGCATCTGCAGCTAGAGTTATAGTGTCTGTCTACATCCCAAATGGAACCCTCACCCCTATGTAGTGCACTACTTTAGACCAGGACACATAGGATAGTGGTGCACTATGTAAGGAATAGGGTGCCATTTTAGGATGTAGCCTCTGTATGACACTCCAGACTAGAGGCCCTTCGGGGGGGTGATTTTCTCTCCCAGGAGAGGAACCACAGCTGAAAATACTCCCTTTTGCAACATGTTCAATTAACCGATGGGAGGAACACCATCATCATGTTTGACACGCAAACATTCCAGGAAGCAAACCAAGCTCAAATATTTTTGCTTTCGCACCGATGAGTTAGACTAGATCTGTTTTTCACACCATCATCTATTAGAAAAACCTCTCGTGTCCAAAAACCACAACGCAATGTAATGGATATTATAGCAGGGTTTCTACTCCTAGACTCACACAACTAGGGGCTCGGACCTAAAAGACTGTATATGGAACTCTGCTGACCATGTATGACCATAGTCCCGTGGACAAATGACACCTTGGTCCCTGGACAGTGCACTACATTTGACTAGTGTGAATGTGTGAATCTGATTCAACCGTGAGTCATGAGATATGGGCCCTATTCAAATACCTTAATAACCACCTACCCGCCCAACCTTCCGTCCTTCCTTGAGGAAATCACTGACCTACCAGTCAGATTGGTGAAAGTAATGAGATGGAAGGAAGCCATGTTTTCATCTATCAACTAACATTCAGATCAGTGCCCACGTCTCCATCCAACCTTCTTATACGAGGAAAGTACTTGTCGGATATTGTTGTTGTTGTCATGACAGGTCTGATGGAAACAAAATACTCTCGACAAGGTGAGATCTTTGTGCGTCAATAAAATGAATAACGCGAGAAATGTCGTCAGAAATGCTTTTCTGCTCAGATATTGATATAATAACCATTATATGGAAGAGAACTTGGAGTCATGCGATGACATGTTGTGTGGTCCTCCCACTACGACTGGTCAGGAACGCCTGCAGTTTATTAGGCTGCAGATGAAATAAATGATTCACTTCACAGGGTGGTGAGCTTGATGCTCCTTTACAATAAACATCCAGAGAAGACCATCAATAGAGTTGAAAATGAGACGGAATCCCATTTAACTAGAATTTAAAACCGCAAAAAAGTATTTAATGTGATTATATCAAGGAAGGAAGGATGCATTTGAACGGCCTTGGCCTGTGTGTTTTCAGGGTCAAAGGTCACCTTGGAGGGGTTCTCGTCGTAGGTGGGTGTCCCCAGGTCCATCTCAGCCTCGTGGTCTAAGCTGTGAGAGTCTTCGCTGACCCCGTCCCAGCTGCTGGGAGGATCCCACTGGGTCTGCCTGTAGGAGGGAGGGGTTAGATACACAGTAAGACACACAATACCAGGAGGACAAACGCAGCCAGACACACAGAGCTAGTCAGACCGACAAGCTGACAGATACACACACAGTCACAAACGCAGCCAGACACACAGAGCTAGTCAGACATGTGCAGTCAGACCGACAAGCTGACAGATACACACACAGTCACAAACGCAGCCAGACACACAGAGCTAGTCAGACATGTGCAGTCAGACCGACAAGCTGACAGATACACACACAGTCACAAATGCAGCCAGACACACAGAGCTAGTCAGACATGTGCAGTCAGAGCGACAAGCTAACAGATACACACACAGTCACAAACACAGCCAGATACACAGAGCTAGTCAGACCGACAAGCTGACAGATACACACACAGTCACAAACACAGCCAGATACACAGAGCTAGTCAGAGCGACAAGCTAACAGATACACACACAGTCACAAACACAGCCAGATACACAGAGCTAGTCAGACATGTGCAGTCAGACCGACAAGGTGACAGATACACACACAGTCACAAACACAGCCAGACACACAGAGCTAGTCAGACCGACAAGCTGACAGATACACACACAGTCACAAACACAGCCAGACACACAGAGCTAGTCAGACATGTGCAGTCAGCGACAAGCTGACAGATACACACACAGTCACAAACACAGCCAGACACACAGAGCTAGTCAGACATGTGCAGTCAGACAGACAAGGTGACAGATACACACACAGTCACAAACGCAGACGGGCAGAGACCCGGGCAGAGACCCGGGCAGCCTACCTGGTGATGACGTGATAATAGTAGATCTTTCCCTCTCCATCCCGCGCTACCTTCCAGCTGGGGGGCAGGACGATGGTTTTGGGTTTGGGAGGAGAGGGAGGGGGCAGGTCTATCATACTGTTGGGGACTAACAGAGTGTTGGGCATCTCCTGCACAGAGGAAGAGAGGCAGGTGAAAAGGCAGGACCTCTCCTCTAGTGGTTAGAAAACAACTGTTTATGAGGCCTTCATCATGATAAAAAACATAGTATGAAACTGCTGGACAAGAATCAAGACGACTATCACGTTGATACACTGCCTCCCCCTTGTGGTAGCTTGGGGAAGGGTACGGCCAGACAGAGTTGGTGTATGAGGGAGTGAGAATGTTTTTGTCTTGTTTTTTTTCAATGGAGTCATCCGCTGACGGATGATGGACAACCGAGAGGATGAGCAACATGTCGACCTTTGTGAGTCTGCAACTAGTCTGGAAGCCATTGACTTTGTGTGAAGTTTAAACAGACAACTACGGACAACGATTAATGCATATATTTCATCCGTGTTCATGCGTCTGGGTCTGGCTGGAGGCCTTACCTGCTGGACAGTCTGTGAGGTGACGATGGTAGTGACCGTACCCCCCTGCTGAACCACCACTCCTTGCTGGTGACCTGTGTACACCGGCTGACCATGGAGGTAGTTGGCAGCCGGATCAGCGTAGGCCTGGCCAGAACAGGGTTGACAGATCACACAGAGATCACACAGATACTCAGAGAGAGAGACCTTCTGATCTCGTCATGAAACAGGTATTTTCTTCATGCGTTGTTTGAAAGCCTCTATCTACGAAGGGCGATATGTGTTGAGTGTTCATGTACACCGTGCAGTGCGTGTGCCTACCTGCAGGACAGGTGTGTTAGCCTGTGGATAGGCCGTGGGGATACTGTAGATGGTCTGACAGGGCTGGCCCTGGTAGTAGATGGCTGTCTGGGTGGGAGGTGGTGCTGGGACAACCTGGTACTGTGGTGCTACCTGGGTCTGTACCGTCACAGCCTGCTGGGTGGTAGGGTCCCACAGCGTGGCGTAACTCCCCTGGCCCGCCGACACCTACAACAATAATATAGGACGTTTGGAGTTAGGGGACCAGACGGAATTTGCAACTTGCACCGATGCGGCCAATTAAAAGTGTTTACTCGCACAGTCAAGTCAAAGGGACCAAACGAGACCAATGGAGCTATTGAATAATAATGAATTTTATTTACAGCGCTTTTCAAAACACCAAAAGTCACTTTACAATAAAAAAATCAAATCAAATCTAATAAATCAATAATAAACTGATGAGAAATGGAAAAGTAAAGCACCTGAGGAGGCGCTGCCACGGCTGACAGGACGCCTCCACCCGGGTCCTGGCCCGCCACGCTGGGCTGCTGGGCATACTGCTGGGCGGAGCCGGGGTGAAGCTCCAGAGGCCGAGTGGGTTGGTGGATGTGTTGGGAGAGGCTGGAGAGGTGAGAGACTGGAGGGGGCTGGGAGGTAGAGGAGGGAGAGGTCATGCCCAGCTCGGTGATCAGAGCCTGGGGAGGGGTCTGCTCCAAGACCAGAGTGGCTGGGACCAGGGGCTCCACGGGAGGGGTAGGCAGCAGCACCTTGCCTGCGTTGGGGTTGACGGGGTCCACGTAGGTTTGGAGGGGGTAGCCGGGGGGGTAGTGGATGAAGCCAGCTGGGCTGGTATTGTAGGTCAGGGCTGCATCGTAGGCGAGAGTCTGGAGCTGCTGCTGCCGCTGTTGTTGTTGTTGATGTAGCTGTTGTTGTTGATGTAGCTGTTGTTGTTGATGTAGCTGTTGTTGTTGATGTAGCTGCTGTTGTTGATGTTGTTGTAACTGTTGTTGTTTCTGGACCTCGCGCTGGGCCACCTCCTGCTCAAACAGCTTCCTGCGCTCCTCTGTGGACAGCTTGGTGCGTTCCTTGGTGATGGAACGGGTTTTCTTACTGCTGCAAGCCAGGTCAAACCTAGAAACACACAGTCAATACTACTGTCTACAGAGATCAACACAACAGACATTTCTACAAGTTAACAACAGTTTTGGTATGCGTCCCAAATGGCTCCCTATTCAGTACACTACTTTTAACTAAAGCCCTATGGGACCCTATTCAGTACATTACTTTTAACCAGAGCCCTATGGGACACTATTCAGTACATTACTTTTAACCAGAGCCCTATGGGACACTATTCAGTACATTACTTTTAACCAGAGCCCTATGGGACACTATTCAGTACATTACTTTTAACCAGAGCCCTATGGGACACTATTCAGTACACTACTTTTACAGCCCTATGGGACACTATTTAACTTTTAACCCTATGGGACCCTATTCAGTACACTACTTTTAACCAGAGCCCTATGGGACCCTATTCAGTACACTACTTTTAACCAGAGCCCTATGGGACACTATTCAGTACACTAGTTTTAACTAAAGCCCTATGGGACCCTATTCAGTACACTACTTTTAACCAGAGCCCTATGGGACCCTATTCAGTACACTACTTTTAACCAGAGCCCTATGGGACCCTATTCAGTACACTACTTTTAACCAGAGCCCTATGGGACCCTATTCAGTACACTACTTTTGGGAAAAGGGTGCAATTTGAAAAGGAGCCTAAAGTCATCATGAGTTTTGTTTCTAAAACTGTGGAAGTTTTCTAGAATGATTCAGAAAGTCCATTCAGCCCTACAGTCAAAGGACATGTGATCATTCATAGCTCGTCAGTCTATATGTTGGTGTTCCAGCCAGTCCTACCGGTCCTCCTGTCTCCTGCTGCTCCTCTCGTATGCTGAGGGCGGTGGGGAGGTAGAGGCACGTCTCCGCCGTCTCTCTGTGCTGCGGGGTGTCTTCTCAGAGTCTCTGTCCCAGTCTCTCTCTCTCTCCCGGTCTCTCTCCCAATCCCTGTCCCTTTCTCTGTCACGCTCCCGGTCACGTTCCCTGTCCCGTTCTCTTTCCCGATCTCGTTCCCTGTCCCTGTCCCTCTCCCTGTCCCGCTCCCTCCCTCTCACGTTCCCTCTCACGTTCCCGGCTGCCGGAAGGGGTGCGAGCCGGAGCAGCGTCTCGGTCTCGACTACGATCTGTATACGTGGAACAATCGAAACAGGTTAAAGCCTCACCAACGGTAGGCTGTCAGCACCTTACACTGTAACAGGTGTGGACACAGACCTGGTGAGAGAAAGAGCAGGAGAGAGGGGCAGAGGCCTACCGTGTATCTCTTTCTCCACCTGGCTCTTCTTGGGGATCCTGTACACCTCCTGAAGGATGAGTCACACACCACACATGTAAATAACAATAAACTCAGTGTGTGTGTGTGTGTGTTTATTTATTGATCAGTGCTTGTCCTTGCCTTCAGGTCCTTCCAGCTGTCCAGCAGCCTAGCAGCCATGTCTCCTATATCCACAGCACTGAGCAGGGCTTCCTGGCTCCTCTCGCTCTCTACATCAGACACACCCTCCTCCTCATCCTGCGAGGGCGTCCCCACCGCCGCAGGCTCCACGGGGACCACCGGAGGGGGAGGTGGGGGGGCCTCCGAGGCAGGGGTCACTACCTGGGCAGCGTCCTCAGTGCCAGGGGCCACCTGGCCTGGATGTTCCTGGCTGCCTGGAGTCTTTTCTGTATCTTCAGTCCCAGTCTCTGCTGTGGTCGTCTCCTCTTCCTTCTTCTCCTCAGCAGGCTGCTCCGCTGAAGGGGTCTCAGTATCTTCCGTCTGAACTGGCTGAATATGTGATGATTCCTGGACCTCCACGTTGGCCTGCTCTCCTGCCACAACCTCCCTCTCCTCCACTGACTGACTTGCCTGCTGCTGCTCCTCCTCCTCTCTGTTCTCCTTCTGTCCCTCACTCCACTCATCTTTCACCTCTTCGTCACCACCCTTCTCATTCACCTCCTCCTGATCTGTAGTGTCTTGGCTCTCCGCTTGGGGTTCTGTGATCTCCATGGTCTCCACCACCTCCTCTGGTGTCTCCTTCAGCTCTGTGACTGGCTCTTCTGTCGGCTCCTCTGTTGTGGGAGTCTGAGCCTGGACCTCAACCACCAGCTCTGTGACTGGCTCTTCTGTCAGCTCCTCTGTTGTGGGAGTCTGAGTCTGGACCTCAACCACCAGCTCTGTGACTGGCTCTTCTGTCAGCTCCTCTGTTGTGGGAGTCTGAGCCTGGACCTCAACCACCAGCTCTGTGACTGGCTCTTCTGTCAGCTCCTCTGTTGTGGGAGTCTGAGTCTGGACCTCAACCACCAGCTCTGTGACTGGCTCTTCTGTCAGCTCCTCTGTTGTGGGAGTCTGAGTCTGGACCTCAACCACCAGCTCTGTGACTGGCTCTTCTGGCAGCTCCTCTGTTGTGGGAGTCTGAGCCTGGACCTCAACCACCAGCTCTGTCTTGGACTGTTTGCTGCTCTCCACTGGAGGCTCAGATCGCGAGACCTCCTCATCCTCCATCTCCTCTTCATCCTCCTCTTCCTCCTCCTTACCGTCCGAGGCCTTGCTGGCGTCCGACATGGCGCTGTCCAGGCTGTTCTCGCTGATCTTGAGGCGACGGTAAACGGCCCGTTTGGGAGTGTCGCTGTCCAACTCAGGGCCCAGTTTGGCGACGGGGGCAGAGGACCCGTCGGGAGTGTTGAGAGGGGTCTGGGCGCGAGACATGTTCTCACTGGAGTAGCCGTCCTGTTCGGCCCCGGGGGCCTGGGGGAGGGAGTGTGTTTGGGCCCAGCGCTGGATGAGGCTCAGGACATGACTCTCCTCCAACATGTTCTTAGTGGAGATAGGCAGCGCTGACAGGGTCTTCATGATCTGGAGACACAGGGAATAGTCAGTTGGTTACAACACACACCTTGTTTTGATATTCCTAGGACCTTTGAATTAAAACAATCTGAATTGGTTTATTCTGAAGTGCATTCTCATATAGATTCAGTGATCATGGTTGTCATGATCACAAGTGTGAGGGATGAGCAACCGACTTTAAATATACATTTTTATGGACCCCGAACGGATTTAATTGTCACCTGAAACTGCAGTTTGATGTTGTTGACACTGTTGCCCTTGGCTTCAGAGAGCTCTACCATGAAGATCCACAGTAGAGACAGACCGTGATGGTCCAGGAACTGCTTCAGACAGGATGGGCTCTGGGTATCCTGTTCATACACAACCACCAAGTCAACATTATGGTAGAGAATCCCTCCACACAATAACACAGTACACAGACATCCCCAATACAATACACCCTCCACACAATATAACAACTTATTAAATCACATTTTATTTGTCACATACATACTAAATAAAACAAGCAACTGAAATAAAATGTTTGTCCCAAATGACCAGGGCCTATAAATATATACATCTATAAATATAGTGCACTATAAATGACCAGGGCCTATAAATATATACATCTATAAATATAGTGCACTATAAATGACCAGGGCCATCCCAGACAGCCAGTGTTAATTGGTGGTGGGGGGGTCAGGTGTGCTTACTTGGATAAGTTTGAGGCAGATGAGTTTCTGCTCCATGGTCTCCACTCTGACCATCAGCCTGCAGAGAGACACCACCTCCTTCTCATCATACAGACCCTCCCCGTTCTCCAGCAGAGCCTCTAGTTCCTCGTCCACCTGGAGACACAGCAGACCAGCATTAACACACTGAGCAGTAAGAGACCAGCATTAACCCACTGAGCAGTAAGAGACCAGCATTAACACACTGACCAGTAAGAGACCAGCATTAACACACTGACCAGTAAGAGACCAGCATTAACCCACTGAGGAGTAAGAGACCAGCATTAACACTGACCAGTAACAGACCAGCATTAACACACTGACCAGTAAGAGACCAGCATTAACACTGACCAGTAACAGACCAGCATTAACACTGACCAGTAAGAGACCAGCATTAACACACTGACCAGTAAGAGACCAGCATTAACACACTGAGCAGTAAGAGACCAGCATTAACACTGACCAGTAACAAACCAGCATTAACACTGACCAGTAACAGACCAGCATTAACACTGACCAGTAACAAACCAGCATTAACACACTGACCAGTAAGAGACCAGCATTAACACACTGACCAGTAACAGACCAGCAGTAACACTCAGCATCAGCAGTAACAAACAGTAGTTTTTTACTACACTTGTAGCTTTTGCCAGCGTGAGCAGAGCATAAGGCACTTTATCAAGTGTTCTCTGGCCTGAATCGTGCCAAATTCTTGAAAATAGGACAGCGGAGCGAATTTTTTTACGATGAGCCACTTGAGCCTCCTATGCCAAGGTTTCATTGAACATGAATGGGAGAGTCTCACGCTCAGCAGCAGTTAGTGTGGCTCTATCAAGACCACAGATAATCCATTCAACGTACTCAACACAGAACTGACCAAACGACTACTTCTCTGCAAACCTGAGACAAGCAGCTTTCATGGTGATGGGGGGGGGGGGGGGGGTTAAAATTGCCGGTCCTTTTGTGTTCAGTAGCAGTGTTATTTATGGAAAGGAGAAGACACTGGAGCTCTCAGAACAATTAGCCTAAAGCTAGTACAAGCCTGACCCCTATCTGCCTCTCTGGACCATGTCAGCGCCTCAAATGGCACCATTCCCTATATAGTGCACACTTTTGACCAGAGCACTGGTTAAAAAGTAGTGCACTGAATAGGGAATAGGGTGCCATTTGGGACACAGCTCATCACTGCTGGGGGTTTCAGCAGATCATCCGATCAGAGGTATGAAATAACTACATGCCACTGTAGTTCATCTATTGGCCTGAGTTTAAAGATGAACTCAATGGCACGTCAGACTATGTTGAATTAATCTACCAGTTACAAATTGGACTATTATGGGTCAACAGCAAAAAAAAAAAAGTGTGGAATCCTAACTACCAGGGTGAAAACATAAACCGAGATCGCAGGGGAAGAGAACAGATTGGAGCGTCGGCAGTTGTATTTCAAATGAGTTGAATTCTATATTTACACACTAGAAGGTTGGGATAATACTGTGAAAATTATGATTATGCAATTTTAGTGAAATAGCTGTTTGAAAAGGCTGAAATTTCAGCCCAGCTTGGTGGGATAATGGTTTGTCCTCCCGGGTGACACTACACCAGGCGGTAAATTAGTTAACTGACAAATAAGAAAGAGTTCCAAACTTCTCCTCTCCACCCAGTCCACTCCCAATCAAAAACAGTCCTAGCTACATTCTTGCTGGAGTAATTGCTCTTCGCTAAGAAGCTATTGTTTGTTTTTTTTTGACCATTTTAAATTGAAAACAATCACAGTAAGGTATTTAATTGTTACCTCAGAAATGATTTGATATTGAGATAAAAACAGGTGCATTGGCCCTTTAAATATTCACTATGGTTGATAGTGACATGAACTCCACAACAGGTCACTTCCCCAACTGCTTTTCAAGTGATGGCTATTCAGACACAGGCAGTCCTCGGTTCGCAACATGTTGATCACTTCTTTGTATTGAAGAATCCCCAGATGTCCTACTTATTCCAGGAATCTTCCAAAACAGCATTTATGGAAAACCTGGGACTCTTGGGGGGAGTGCCATTACCAAACCTGACCCACACACTCACCGTAGTGAGTGCATTGCTCACGGAGGTGTCCTTCTTGCGAGGGCGCTCTTTCTTCATCTTCCCTGCCGCTGCTCTTACACTGACCCTGTTCTCCCCGCCCAGGAAGCCTCGGCAGCTGGGAGCCCCACAGAAGCACTTCTGGGCCTCTTTCCTGGCGTGTACAGAGGAGGAGGAGTAAAAACCCTACACCAAAGCTATGTGGTCGGTCCAGAGAGCAACAGGGCTTAATAATGTATCGTTGTGTTTTCAATGACTACAACAGCAGGGTGACGTATTAGAACAGACAAACATTGATATGTTACAACAGACAGTTAAAATCCAAAGAGAGAATCTGCATCCTAAATGGCATCCTATGGGTCTTGGTCAAAAATGGCTCACTAAAAAGGGAATAGGGTGCCATTTGGGACAAAAGTAGGAGACACACTAACCCCTACCTCTGGTAATCAAAGGGAGAGAGACACTAACCCCTACCTCTGGTAATCAAAGGGAGAGAGACACTAACCCCTACCTCTGGTAATCAAAGGGAGAGAGACACTAACCCCTACCTCTGGTAATCAAAGGGAGAGAGACACTAACCCCTACCTCTGGTAATCAAAGGGAGAGAGACACTAACCCCTACCTCTGGTAATCAAAGGGAGAGAGACACTAACCCCTACCTCTGGTAATCAAAGGGAGAGACACTAACCCCTACCTCTGGTAATCAAAGGGAGAGAGACACTAACCCCTACCTCTGGTAATCAAAGGGAGAGAGACACTAACCCCTACCTCTGGTAATCAAAGGGAGAGAGACACTAACCCCTACCTCTGGTAATCAAAGGGAGAGAGACACTAACCCCTACCTCTGGTAATCAAAGGGAGAGAGACACTAACCCCTACCTCTGGAACTGGTAATCAAAGAGAGAGAAAGACACTAACCCCTACCTCTGGAACTGGTAATCAAAGAGAGAGAGAGACACTAACCCCTACCTCTGGAACTGGTAATCAAAGAGAGAGAGAGACACTAACCCCTACCTCTGGAACTGGTAATCAAAGAGAGAGAGACACTAACCCCTACCTCTGGAACTGGTAATCAAAGGGAGAGAGACACTAACCCCTACCTCTGGAACTGGTAATCAAAGAGAGAGAGAGACACTAACCCCTACCTCTGGAACTGGTAATCAAAGGGAGACACTAACCCCTACCTCTGGAACTGGTAATCAAAGAGAGAGAGAGAGAGAGAGAGAGAGAGAGAGACACTAACCCCTACCTCTGGAACTGGTAATCAAAGGGAGAGAGACACTAACCCCTACCTCTGGTAATCAAAGGGAGAGAGACACTAACCCCTACCTCTGGTAATCAAAGGGAGAGAGACACTAACCCCTACCTCTGGTAATCAAAGGGAGAGAGCCACTAACCCCTACCTCTGGTAATCAAAGGGAGAGAGCCACTAACCCCTACCTCTGGTAATCAAAGGGAGAGAGACACTAACCCCTACCTCTGGAACTGGTAATCAAAGAGAGAGACACTAACCCCTACCTCTGGAACTGGTAATCAAAGGGAGAGAGAGACTAACCCCTACCTCTGGAACTGGTAATCAAAGGGAGAGAGACACTAACCCCTACCTCTGGTAATCAAAGGGAGAGAGACACTAACCCCTACCTCTGGAACTGGTAATCAAAGGGAGAGAGACACTAACCCCTACCTCTGGAACTGGTAATCAAAGGGAGAGAGAGACTAACCCCTACCTCTGGAACTGGTAATCAAAGGGTGAGAGACACTAACCCCTACCTCTGGTAATCAAAGGGAGAGAGACACTAACCCCTACCTCTGGTAATCAAAGGGAGAGAGCCACTAACCCCTACCTCTGGTAATCAAAGGGAGAGAGCCACTAACCCCTACCTCTGGAACTGGTAATCAAAGGGAGAGAGCCACTAACCCCTACCTCTGGAACTGGTAATCAAAGGGAGAGAGACACTAACCCCTACCTCTGGAACTGGTAATCAAAGGGTGAGAGACACTAACCCCTACCTCTGGAACTGGTAATCAAAGAGAGAGAGACACTAACCCCTACCTCTGGAACTGGTAATCAAAGGGAGAGAGACACTAACCCCTACCTCTGGAACTGGTAATCAAAGGGAGAGAGACACGAACCCATATCTCTGGAACTGGTAATCAAAGAGAGAGACACACTAACCCCTACCTCTGGAACTGGTAATCAAAGGGAGAGAGACACTAACCCCTACCTCTGGAACTGGTAATCAAAGGGAGAGAGACACTAACCCCTACCTCTGGAACTGGTAATCAAAGGGAGAGAGACACTAACCCCTACCTCTGGTAATCAAAGGGAGAGAGACACTAACCCCTACCTCTGGTAATCAAAGGGAGAGAGACACTAACCCCTACCTCTGGTAATCAAAGGGAGAGAGACACTAACCCCTACCTCTGGTAATCAAAGGGAGAGAGACACTAACCCCTACCTCTGGTAATCAAAGGGAGAGAGACACTAACCCCTACCTCTGGTAATCAAAGGGAGAGAGACACTAACCCCTACCTCTGGTAATCAAAGGGAGAGAGACACTAACCCCTACCTCTGGAACTGGTAATCAAAGGGAGAGAGACACTAACCCCTACCTCTGGTAATCAAAGGGAGAGAGCCACTAACCCCTACCTCTGGAACTGGTAATCAAAGGGAGAGAGACACTAACCCCTACCTCTGGTAATCAAAGGGAGAGAGACACTAACCCCTACCTCTGGAACTGGTAATCAAAGGGAGAGAGACACTAACCCCTACCTCTGGAACTGGTAATCAAAGGGAGAGAGACACTAACCCCTACCTCTGGAACTGGTAATCAAAGGGAGAGAGACACTAACCCCTACCTCTGGTAATCAAAGGGAGAGAGACACTAACCCCTACCTCTGGTAATCAAAGGGAGAGAGACACTAACCCCTACCTCTGGTAATCAAAGGGAGAGAGACACTAACCCCTACCTCTGGTAATCAAAGGGAGAGAGACACTAACCCCTACCTCTGGTAATCAAAGGGAGAGACACTAACCCCTACCTCTGGAACTGGTAATCAAAGGGAGAGAGACACTAACCCCTACCTCTGGTAATCAAAGGGAGAGAGCCACTAACCCCTACCTCTGGAACTGGTAATCAAAGGGAGAGAGACACTAACCCCTACCTCTGGTAATCAAAGGGAGAGAGACACTAACCCCTACCTCTGGTAATCAAAGGGAGAGAGACACTAACCCCTACCTCTGGAACTGGTAATCAAAGGGAGAGAGACACTAACCCCTACCTCTGGAACTGGTAATCAAAGGGAGAGAGACACTAACCCATATCTCTGGAACTGGTAATCAAAGGGAGAGAGACACTAACCCCTACCTCTGGAACTGGTAATCAAAGGGAGAGAGACACTAACCCCTACCTCTGGAACTGGTAATCAAAGGGAGAGAGACACTAACCCCTACCTCTGGTAATCAAAGGGAGAGAGACACTAACCCCTACCTCTGGTAATCAAAGGGAGAGAGACACTAACCCCTACCTCTGGTAATCAAAGGGAGAGAGACACTAACCCCTACCTCTGGTAATCAAAGGGAGAGAGACACTAACCCCTACCTCTGGAACTGGTAATCAAAGGGAGAGAGACACTAACCCCTACCTCTGGTAATCAAAGGGAGAGAGACACTAACCCCTACCTCTGGTAATCAAAGGGAGAGAGACACTAACCCCTACCTCTGGTAATCAAAGGGAGAGAGACACTAACCCCTACCTCTGGTAATCAAAGGGAGAGAGACACTAACCCCTACCTCTGGTAATCAAAGGGAGAGAGACACTAACCCCTACCTCTGGTAATCAAAGGGAGAGAGACACTAACCCCTACCTCTGGTAATCAAAGGGAGAGAGACACTAACCCCTACCTCTGGAACTGGTAATCAAAGGGAGAGAGACACTAACCCCTACCTCTGGTAATCAAAGGGAGAGAGCCACTAACCCCTACCTCTGGAACTGGTAATCAAAGGGAGAGAGACACTAACCCCTACCTCTGGTAATCAAAGGGAGAGAGACACTAACCCCTACCTCTGGTAATCAAAGGGAGAGAGACACTAACCCCTACCTCTGGAACTGGTAATCAAAGGGAGAGAGACACTAACCCCTACCTCTGGAACTGGTAATCAAAGGGAGAGAGACACTAACCCATATCTCTGGAACTGGTAATCAAAGGGAGAGAGACACTAACCCCTACCTCTGGAACTGGTAATCAAAGGGAGAGAGACACTAACCCCTACCTCTGGTAATCAAAGGAAGTGAGACACTAACCCCTACCTCTGGTAATCAAAGGGAGAGAGACACTAACCCCTACCTCTGGAACTGGTAATCAAAGGGAGAGAGACACTAACCCCTACCTCTGGAACTGGTAATCAAAGGGAGAGAGACACTAACCCCTACCTCTGGTAATCAAAGGGAGAGAGACACTAACCCCTACCTCTGGTAATCAAAGGGAGAGAGACACTAACCCCTACCTCTGGAACTGGTAATCAAAGGGAGAGAGACACTAACCCATACCTCTGGAACTGGTAATCAAAGAGAGAGAGACACTAACCCCTACCTCTGGAACTGGTAATCAAAGAGAGAGAGCCACTAACCCCTACCTCTGGAACTGGTAATCAAAGGGAGAGAGACACTAACCCCTACCTCTGGTAATCAAAGGGAGAGAGACACTAACCCCTACCTCTGGTAATCAAAGGGAGAGAGACACTAACCCCTACCTCTGGAACTGGTAATCAAAGAGAGAGAGAGAGACACTAACCCCTACCTCTGGAACTGGTAATCAAAGGGAGAGAGAGACTAACCCCTACCTCTGGAACTGGTAATCAAAGGGAGAGAGACACTAACCCCTACCTCTGGTAATCAAAGGGAGAGAGACACTAATCCCTACCTCTGGAACTGGTAATCAAAGGGAGAGAGACACTAACCCCTACCTCTGGAACTGGTAATCAAAGGGAGAGAGAGACTAACCCCTACCTCTGGAACTGGTAATCAAAGGGTGAGAGACACTAACCCCTACCTCTGGTAATCAAAGGGAGAGAGACACTAACCCCTACCTCTGGTAATCAAAGGGAGAGAGCCACTAACCCCTACCTCTGGTAATCAAAGGGAGAGAGCCACTAACCCCTACCTCTGGAACTGGTAATCAAAGGGAGAGAGCCACTAACCCCTACCTCTGGAACTGGTAATCAAAGAGAGAGAGACACTAACCCCTACCTCTGGAACTGGTAATCAAAGGGAGAGAGACACTAACCCCTACCTCTGGAACTGGTAATCAAAGGGAGAGAGACACGAACCCATATCTCTGGAACTGGTAATCAAAGAGAGAGAGACACTAACCCCTACCTCTGGAACTGGTAATCAAAGGGAGAGAGACACTAACCCCTACCTCTGGAACTGGTAATCAAAGGGAGAGAGACACTAACCCCTACCTCTGGAACTGGTAATCAAAGGGAGAGAGACACTAACCCCTACCTCTGGAACTGGTAATCAAAGGGAGAGAGACACTAACCCCTACCTCTGGTAATCAAAGGGAGAGAGACACTAACCCCTACCTCTGGTAATCAAAGGGAGAGAGACACTAAACCTCTGGTAATCAAAGGGAGAGAGACACTAACCCCTACCTCTGGTAATCAAAGGGAGAGAGACACTAACCCCTACCTCTGGTAATCAAAGGGAGAGAGACACTAACCCCTACCTCTGGTAATCAAAGGGAGAGAGACACTAACCCCTACCTCTGGAACTGGTAATCAAAGGGAGAGAGACACTAACCCCTACCTCTGGTAATCAAAGGGAGAGAGACACTAACCCCTACCTCTGGTAATCAAAGGGAGAGAGACACTAACCCCTACCTCTGGTAATCAAAGGGAGAGAGACACTAACCCCTACCTCTGGTAATCAAAGGGAGAGAGACACTAACCCCTACCTCTGGAACTGGTAATCAAAGGGAGAGAGACACTAACCCATATCTCTGGAACTGGTAATCAAAGGGAGAGAGACACTAACCCCTACCTCTGGAACTGGTAATCAAAGGGAGAGAGACACTAACCCCTACCTCTGGTAATCAAAGGAAGTGAGACACTAACCCCTACCTCTGGTAATCAAAGGAAGTGAGACACTAACCCCTACCTCTGGAACTGGTAATCAAAGGGAGAGAGACACTAACCCCTACCTCTGGAACTGGTAATCAAAGGGAGAGAGACACTAACCCCTACCTCTGGTAATCAAAGGGAGAGAGACACTAACCCCTACCTCTGGAACTGGTAATCAAAGGGAGAGAGACACTAACCCCTACCTCTGGAACTGGTAATCAAAGGGTGAGAGACACTAACCCCTACCTCTGGAACTGGTAATCAAAGGGTGAGAGACACTAACCCCTACCTCTGGAACTGGTAATCAAAGGGAGAGAGACACTAACCCCTACCTCTGGAACTGGTAATCAAAGAGAGAGAGACACTAACCCCTACCTCTGGAACTGGTAATCAAAGAGAGAGAGCCACTAACCCCTACCTCTGGAACTGGTAATCAAAGGGAGAGAGACACTAACCCATATCTCTGGAACTGGTAATCAAAGGGAGAGAGACACTAACCCCTACCTCTGGAACTGGTAATCAAAGAGAGAGAGACACTAACCCATATCTCTGGAACTGGTAATCAAAGGGAGAGAGACACTAACCCCTACCTCTGGTACTGGTAATCAAAGAGAGAGAGACACTAACCCCTACCTCTGGAACTGGTAATCAAAGGGAGAGAGACACTAACCCCTACCTCTGGAACTGGTAATCAAAGAGAGAGAGACACTAACCCATATCTCTGGAACTGGTAATCAAAGGGTGAGAGACACTAACCCCTACCTCTGGAACTGGTAATCAAAGGGAGAGAGACACTAACCCCTACCTCTGGTAATCAAAGGGAGAGAGACACTAACCCCTACCTCTGGTAATCAAAGGGAGAGAGACACTAACCCCTACCTCTGGAACTGGTAATCAAAGGGAGAGAGACACTAACCCCTACCTCTGGTAATCAAAGGGAGAGAGACACTAACCCCTACCTCTGGTAATCAAAGGGAGAGAGACACTAACCCCTACCTCTGGTAATCAAAGGGAGAGAGACACTAACCCCTACCTCTGGTAATCAAAGGGAGAGAGACACTAACCCCTACCTCTGGTAATCAAAGGGAGAGAGACACTAACCCCTACCTCTGGTAATCAAAGGGAGAGAGACACTAACCCCTACCTCTGGAACTGGTAATCAAAGGGTGAGAGACACTAACCCCTACCTCTGGTAATCAAAGGGAGAGAGACACTAACCCCTACCTCTGGTAATCAAAGGGAGAGAGACACTAACCCCTACCTCTGGTAATCAAAGGGAGAGAGACACTAACCCCTACCTCTGGTAATCAAAGGGAGAGAGACACTAACCCCTACCTCTGGAACTGGTAATCAAAGGGAGAGAGACACTAACCCCTACCTCTGGAACTGGTAATCAAAGGGAGAGAGACACTAACCCCTACCTCTGGAACTGGTAATCAAAGAGAGAGAGAGAGACACTAACCCCTACCTCTGGAACTGGTAATCAAAGAGAGAGAGACACTAACCCATATCTCTGGAACTGGTAATCAAAGAGAGAGAGAGAGAGAGACACTAACCCATATCTCTGGAACTGGTAATCAAAGAGAGAGAGAGACACTAACCCCTACCTCTGGAACTGGTAATCAAAGGGAGTGAGACACTAACCCCTACCTCTGGAACTGGTAATCAAAGGGAGAGAGACACTAACCCCTACCTCTGGAACTGGTAATCAAAGGGAGAGAGACACTAACCCCTACCTCTGGAACTGGTAATCAAAGGGAGAGAGACACTAACACCTACCTCTGGAACTGGTAATCGAAGGGAGAGAGACACTAACCCATATCTCTGGAACTGGTAATCGAAGGTAAGCTCTGTACCAGCTGTGACGGTCTTGGAGGTGAAGAACCCAACTCTCAGCTGGCCGTTCACAGTCCACTGAAATACAGAAACCAAGAAAGAAACATTAGCGAGGTCAGAATAAAACAAACTTGGTTTTGACTTTGTTGCTAAATACTTTGTTGAGGTGGCCAGTCAGCTATTTACTGGCCAGTCAGCTATTTACTGTCTATAAAAATATTCATGACGGTATACGCCCACCCCATCCCGTTGTTGGGGGTAAGCCCACGCCGTCCCGTTGTTGGGGTAAGCCCACCCCGTCCCGTTGTTGGGGTAAGCCCACCCCGTCCCGTTGTTGGGGTAAGCCCACCCCGTCCCGTTGTTGGGGTAAGCCCACCCCGTCCCGTTGTTGGGGTAAGCCCACCCCGTCCCGTAGTTGGGGTAAGCCCACCCCGTCCCGTAGTTGGGGTAAACCCACCCCATCCCGTAGTTGGGGTAAACCCACCCCATCCCGTAGTTGGGGTAAGCCCACCCCATCCCGTAGTTGGGGTAAGCCCACCCCATCCCGTAGTTGGGGTAAGCCCACCCCATCCCGTAGTTGGGGTAAGCCCACCCCATCCCGTTGTTGGGGTAAGCCCACCCCATCCCGTTGTTGGGGTAAACCCACCCCATCCCGTTGTTGGGGTAAACCCACCCCATCCCATTGTTGGGGTAAGCCCACCCCATCCTGTTGTTGGGGTAAGCCCACACCATCCTGTTGTTGGAGTAAGCCCACCCCATCCTGTTGTTGGGGTAAGCCCACACCATCCTGTTGTTGGGGTAAGCCCACACCATCCTGTTGTTGGGGTAAGCCCACGCCATCCTGTTGTTGGGGTAAGCCCACCCCATCCTGTTGTTGGGGTAAGCCCACGCCATCCCGTTGTTGGGGTAAGCCCACCCCATCCTGTTGTTGGGGTAAGCCCACCCCATCCTGTTGTTGGGGTAAGCCCACCCCATCCTGTTGTTGGGGTAAGCCCACGCCATACCGTTGTTGGGGTAAGCCCACGCCATACCGTTGTTGGGGTAAGCCCACGCCATTAAAAACATATAAAAGCTGCTTTAACATAGTTTTTCTTCCAAAAAAATTGTAATGAACTATTTCACTCATATAATAATGTATTATAGATCCTATTTCATAGAAATCTGGAAACACGGGACAGATACCAGGTAACCTAGTTGTTAGCGCGTTGGGTCAGTAACCGAAAGGTTGCTAGATCGAATCCCGAGCTGACAAGGTAAAAAAATCTGTTGTTCTGCCCCTGAACAAGGCAGTTAACTCACTGTTCCTAGTTAAATAAAATAAAACATACCGAAAGGGGCTCCTGGCTACATACCTTCTGGGTCTCACAATTGGGCTCACAGCTGTGGTTCATGAAGCGAGAGCAGTTCCCCTTCAGTGTGGCATCTATGATCTGAGAAGACAGAGGAAAGGAGCTTCAGGGAACCTTCCACATTACCTGTCAGTTGTAACAATACAGCACTTGGTGCATCCCAAAAATGGCACCCTATTTAGCCACTACTTTTGACCAGAGCCAAATCAGGGTGTCATGTGGGATGCACACCTAAAACTTGTTGGGGTCTGGTAGTGCACTTCATAGGGAAAGGGGAGCCATGTTGGACGCAGCCTATACTTGTTCCTGTTTCAGGAGTTCTGTGGACGACATGTCAACGTTCCAGTGGTCTCACCTCGTTATTCTTCAAGGCCATGAAATAGTAGTGGATGTTCTTCATGCTTGCGTATTTTTTCACCCGTGTCTTGAACTCCTTATGGTCCAACACCTCTCCGCAGTACTCCAGCACAAAAGTGTTTCTGAAATGTGATTAAAATGGTGGGGGGGGGATGAGCATGACTCCTTTGTGTACAGCTTTTAGTACAATGACCAGGGCTCCATCTCATTATGTCTTTACGCAATTCCTCGCATCCTATCGCCACACCTCCTTCTCAACCGTATTGGAGAAGGTCCAAGGGGCTTCTCTCAGACCTTCCTCTCCTATGTGTGTTGAGGAGGCGAGGAATCAAGGTTAAGATCTATTGAGAACGAGCCCTGGGTACTAGTTATAACATTATTATGAATCAAGGAGTACAGGGCTCTTGAGTGGCGCAGCGGTTAAGGGCACTGTATCTCGGTGCAAGAGATGTAACTACAGTCCCTGGTTCAAATCCAGGCTGTATCACATTGGGCAGCGCACGATTGGCCCAGTGTCGCCCAGGTTTGGCAGGTGTAGACAGTCATTGTAAATAAGAATTTGTTCTTAACTGACCAGCCTAGTTAAATAAAAGGTGACATTTAAAAATAAGATGATTGAGCCTTACGGTATCAGGTCCCTGGCCGCCCTCAGTCCCCAGCCCTTATCTTCAGTCAGGATGACCTCAAAGTCTGCATGCAGTTTCATCTGGAAGCGCCGGTTGGAGCAGTAGCCTTCATTCAGGCAGCGTGACGAGCTGCAAAAGACAAGGACATTACATGTGTTTTCATTTGGGCCATTTAGCAGACGCTCTTCCACAGAGAGAGACTTACAGTCAGTGCATTCGACTAGGTTAAATAAGACAACCACATATCAGTCACTGCAAATCTTCCTATGTTTGAAGATGAACTGGTAAAGGACCAATGATGTAAAACTATTGTGCATTCGGGAAGTATTCAGACCCCTTGACTTTTTCTACATTACAGCCATATTCTAAAATGGATTAAATGTTTTTTTTTCCCCTCATCCATCTACACACACAATACCCCAGAATGACAAAACAAAAAAACAGGGAAAAAATAATTTTACAATTTTATTAAAAATAAAACTTTAATATCACAAAAGTAAATCAGACCCTTTAAGTAGTACTTTGTTGAAGCACCTTTGACAGCGATTACAGCCTTGAGTCTTCTTGGGTATGACGCTACAAGCTTGGCACACCTGTATTTTGGGAGTTTCTCCCATTCTTCTCTGCAGATCCTCTCAAGCTCTGTCAGGTTGTTCTTTACCCATCTTAATCTTTTCTTTTTATTGGCCAGTCTGAGATATGGTTTTTTCTTTGCAACTCTGCCTAGAAGGCCAGCATCCCGGAGTCGCCTCTTCACTGTTGACATTGAGACTGGTGTTTTGCGGGTATTATTTAATGAAGCTGCTAGTTGAGGACTTGTGAGGCGTCTGTTTCTCAAACTACACACTCTAATGTAGTTGTCCTCTTACTCAGTTGTGCACTCCCACTCCTCTTTCTATTCTGGTTAGAGCCAGTTTGCGCTATTCTGTGAAGGGAGTTGTACAGTTGTTTCTTGGCAATTTCTCGCATGGAATAGCCTTCATTTCTCAGAACAAGAATAGACTGACAAGTTTCAGAAGAAAGGTCTTTGTTTCTGGCCATTTTGAGCCTGTAATCGAACCCACAAATGCTGATGATCCAGATACTTAACTAGTGTTAAAAAAGGTGGCCAGTTGTATTGCTTCTTTAAATCAGCACAAGTTTTCAGCTGTGCTAACATAATTGCAAAAGGGTTTTCTAATGATCAATTAGCCTTTTAAAATTATAAACTTGGATTAGCGAACACAATGTGCCATTGGAACACAGAAGTGAATGGTTGCTGATAATGGGCCTCTGTACACCTATGTAGATATTCCATTTATTTTTTAAACTGCTGTTTCCAGCTACAATAGTCATTTACAACATTAACAATGCCTACACTGTATTTCTGATCAATTTGATGTTATTTTAATGGACAAAAAATTAACAGTAGTTCATGTTCTGAATGGTAGTGTACGTTTTTTATAAAAAATGAAAAAATACATTTACACCAACAATTTTTTTTATAAAGTTGACTGTGTCATTATGGGGTATTGGGTGTAGATTGATGAGGACATTGTTTTATTTAACCCATGTATTAGTTACAGTTAACTCCTATCACGGCCATTAAACTAACTGTTTTAAAGTCACCATTGGCCTCATGGTGAAATCCCTGACCGGTTTCCTTCCTCTCTGGCAACTGTTAGAAAGGGTGCCTGCATCTTCATAGTGACTGGGTGTATTGATACACCATACATGTCATTAATAACTTCATGTTCAAATGGATATTCCATGTCTGTTCTTATGTATTTATTTGTAACCTTCTACCAAGAGGTGCTCTTCTTTGCAAGGCATTGGAAAACCTCCCTGGACTTTGTGGTTGAATAGGTGTTTGAAATTCACTGATCGACTGAGGGATGTTACAGATAATTCTGTGTGTGGGGTACAGAGGAGGTAGTCATTCAAAAACCATGTTAAAACACTATCATTGCGCACTGAGTCCATGCAATTTATTATGTGACTTGTTATTAAGCATATTTTTATTCCTGAATTTATTTTTATTTAGCCAAAACAAAGTGGTTGAATACGTGTCGAGTCAAAACATTTCAGCTTTTCATTTATTATTCATTTGTAAACAATTTGAAAAACATAATTCCACTTTGATATTCTGGGGGTATTGTGTGTAGGCCAGTGATACAACATGTAAATACATTTTAAAACACAACAAAACGTGGACAAAGTCCAGGGGTGTGAATACTTTCTAAAGAGACTATTTGATCTGCTTTACAGTTTGGTTTTACCAGGGTGACGCAAAAGGAGAAGAACTCACCACTCGATCATCAGCAGACGGTTAAGGCAGTCCTCCCCACAAGCCATCATTCCACGAGACCTCTCCTCCCTGGAGAGCATCGAGCACTCACACTGCATTCGCTTGATGTCTCGGTGAGACTTGTTCTTCTTCCTGTACAGAGCAACACAAATCCCTCACTTTCTCTACAGTCAGATTTATTTCACCTTTATTTAACCAGGTAGGCAAGTTGAGAACAAGTTCTCATTTACAACTGCGACCTGGCCAAGATACTTGTGCTGAAGTCATATGATGATAATCGCTTTTAAATTATGTACAACTAATTTATAAAATAAAACATAGTTTCAATGACTTTGCATGCCAACTACTGAAAAAAAAAATGGAACAAAATCTCACCGTTCAGTCAGATACAGGTTTTCCTCAATCAGGTCAAAGTATGGTGGCATCTTCTTAGACCTTGCCATCTCCCTCCAGTTGCTGGCGTCCCGGAAGTCCCTCAGACTGAGCAAAGGGCGTTGCACCTCAGCCTGACCAGGAATCTCCCTGGATTCTTTGGAGACCTTGGGGTGCTCCCTCTCTGCCAGTCGCTCCCTTTTGCTAGCCAGCACAGGTTCTGCCTCGCTGTCCGAATCTGACTCCATTTCTGGACGCCTTTTCTTGGGAGGACCCCTGCCTCTGTGGGGCCTTGAGTTGTCCTTGTCTCTGGGGGGTTCAACTATGGAAATATTCTCTGGAGTGGCATTGACAGAGCCTCTACAGTTGCTGCTTATTTCATGGGCTTGTACAAAGGCTAGCGAGCCTGGAAGCTTGGGACCATTGCATTCAACATCAAGTCTACTAAGGCCTGCTGGTTTCCCTTCACTGTCCTCATCACAGTCATTAGTCAAGGAGTCAGGATGGACTTGACCAACGGGCTCCTGATAATGTGTTGCAGGCACATGGAGGTAGACCGGTCTGCAGGTGGGTTGAGTCGTAGTTGGTAGTTGGGTCCAGTAGGCCCCATTGTTTGTCCTGTACACCTGCCCCAAAGAAGAGTTCCCTGGTTGTTGTGTGTTAGGATGCTGTTGGGATGCCCCATAGCTGCTGTCAGGCTGCTGGTACGTACTGCTGGGCTGCTCCGACTGTGTGAAGTCCCAGCCCAGACTGCTGTTGAAGTCATCAGAGCTAGCAAAGTCTCCATGTTGGTAACGGGAAAGCATCCTGCCACCCCTGCCACGTCCATAATGCTGTGGATGCCCTGTGTCAGACTGCCTGAAGGAGTTCTCAAGGCTTTGGGCAGCAATCTGGCTCAGCGTTGCATCACCAATCTTTGGTCTCTCACGGGCACTGCTATAAGGATCCTTAGAAGGCTGGGCATCGGTGGCGTTGGAGCCCTCGAGCTGGCTGGTGCTATCGACCATGTTGCTCTGCGATTGATATACCATGATGTCATGTGCAGAGAGACTTCCATCAACACTAGGATTACTGGCCTGCCTAGTGCTCTCACACATGGCGGGAAAGCCTCTATGTCTCTGCTGAGGGCTTACTCTGCTTGGGATCTCATTCCTGTCCAGATCACCCTCTTGGCCACTGGCCCTGTTAGCGTGTTGTCCTGGGCTAGTGCTTGGAGTGCAGGGAGACGCAGGCTTGTCTGTTGTGTCCGTGTGAGTCAGGGTGGAATTCTTTGGTACAACCACCACAGAGTGCATCCGTTTCACGGCAACACCGCAGTCTGAGTCCGACTCTGAATCGTCAGTGTCACTGTCCTCGCTTTGGCCTACAGCGTCCTGGCTCGACACTAGTGTTGTCAGCGGTTTGCTCTTGTGAGGGCAATCTTTAGGTTTCTCTTCATTACCATCGTCATTCCTCCACTGCTCCCTTCTAGCTCGGTCTACATGCGAGGTATTATTTAAAAGTGAGGGCTCTCCATCCATTTGGCTGACGTGGGGTTTGATGTCTAAATGGTCACTGCTGGTTTCACAGGTGCCTGGTTGTGCAGTTGGGTTTGCGGACTCTGATTGGTCGTTCCCAAAAGTTATTGGTGCTGAGCTGTGTCCTTGTGTGATAATAATTTCTTGCTTAATCGTCTTGGAATGCAACTCAACTTCCCATTTCAGTTGACCCTTCAGAGACGGATCTTCCTGGCTGACGTCTTGAGAAAACTCAATTCTCTTGACGGAGATGACCTTTTTCACAGCAGGTTTACTTTCTTGGGAAGGCAATTTCTGGGGATTATCACTGTCTGAGGTGTCTTGTCCAACAATATCCCAACGTGATTTTTTTGTTTTACCTCTGTTTTTCCTTAAACTAGAATTCTGTTGTTCAGTCTGGTTGGAAAACTGAGGTTCAGGACTAGAGGGTTCAGATTTGAGAGGGACGTTTTTGCAAGACTGCATGTTGATATTCACATTTCTACTAGAACACACAGTATTTTCTGGTTTAGTGTTCTGCTTAGGGTGGTCTCTGATAGATACATCTACTGTAGATGGTAATGACTTTGACCCAACTGAATCTTGAAAAACAGTCTTATCCTGGCTGGGTATTACTCTGTCATTACTGCAGGAAAAGCTAGAGTTGGTTACATCAACCCACTTCTCAGTGGATTCTATTTGGGGGTCTACACGCTGTGCATCTTTCATTTGTTCAGAGCAAAGGCTTTTATTAACATCGTCAATGTCCCCTAAGGCAAATTTTTCACATAATTGGTCTCCACTAGAGTTGTTCGGTGAAGTCGCTGCAGAGTCATTCTGAACCTCAATGCAATGATGGATCTTCTCATTAACTAGATCCAACGCTGGTTCTTGCAATCTGTCAGTTGGATCACAATTTGACGGTAACGACAGAGTTGGTTTTTGTAAGCCTTTATCTTGGGATGTGATGTCATTCATGTTGCCAGCATCCTCCCTTTGGCAAGTATCTGCTAGATGGGAATATGCTCCTGCTATGTCATTTTTGCTCTGCGGGTGAGCATCAAAAGGGGTTTGTATCTTATTGGGACTGTGAAATGTGTCCTTTGATTGTCTATTAGTTTTCACTGATGACATGGTGGCAGACATTTGCTTAGAGTCTGATTTAGTGGTGGAAGATGTCCATGCCCCTTCAGAACCAGAAGAGCGGTCAGAGCCCTGTGACTGAGACTTCCCTTTGTGAGCTACCTCAGATTCACTATAGCTACTTTTCTGGAGACGTTTGTCCGATGTTTGAGAGAGGGCATGTGGACTGGAACGAGTGGATCGAACACCGATGTCCGGCTTGTAGTGGGTGTTGGATTTCCTGTGATTAGGTTCAACATCAGTAGAGCACTTTTGGAGGGAACTGGCGTCAACAGTTCTCTTTGAGGCCCTCTCAGACTTAGAAGATTGGGTTATTTTATCCATCTCTGAATCTCGCTCAGATTTCGAGTGAGATAAGTATGACTTTGAATCTCTCTGCAAGCTTGAATGGGTGGATGACCTGCTGGAATCACTTGTTCTAGTCCGAGTTCTTCTGTGGTCATCTTCAGAGTCAGAGCTGTCGCCGCGGACTCTGCTGCTATCGGTCCGAGAGCGAGAGCTGCCTCTCCTCTCTCTGTACGGAGAACTTCTGTGACCCCCTGACCTCCGCTCAGAGTCGTAATATGACCGATCAGACCGTGATCCTGACCCCCTTTCGCTTCTAGATCTCTCAGATCTGGAGCGTGTCTCAGATCTGGAATTCGTCCGGGGACCTCTTGATCTGGACCTCGACCGACTCTTAGTCCTTCTGCGGCCTTTGTCAGAGCGGGATGACCGCGAGGGTGTGTGCTTTGATTCTCGGTCAGAGGTTGACCTTAATTCTCGGTCAGAGGTTGACCTTAATTCTCGGTCAGAGGTTGACCTTAATTCTCGGTCAGATTTTGAGTAACTCGAGGTTCTTTCGTCCTTCTCAGAACGTGAATGGTGAGAACTTTTTTCTGTTTCCTCTAATTTGGAGCGAGAAGAGGACATATTTTTTGTTTCCTTACTTCTACTCTCCAACTTTGCTGTGGCCTTGGGTTCACCTGACTTGTAGCTAGAAGACGTCTGCACTGAATCAGCATCAGATTCTGAGCCAGGGAGTGTGCTGTCCGACCGGGAACGGATTTGTATGTTTTCTGAGGTGTCTTGCTGCTCTGTTATACTGGAAGTGTTTACATCCACTTTCCCTTTGTGGGAGGAGTCAGTGGGTTCCTTGAGACTGAGGTCCAGCTTCACATCAGATACACGAGTTAGAGCATTCTCAGAGGGGCCGTCATTGTCCATGTTCTGAAGATTGTTCTGAGACTGGGGCGTTCGTGTTGGGGTGACAGTTTCAATTTTACCTGAAGATTCCGTTACAACTTGTTGCTCGGAAGGGGGTGGATCCTGTAAGACAACACTGGTTATGGGACTCTCTTCAATAACAGATGCACTGAGGATCTGTTTCTTGAAGTGCATCTTTCCCAAGTCCACTTTAGGTTTGGGGACGGAGGAGACTGCCGTCTGAGGTGCAAGGATCTCTGCTACTGGTGTGGGCACTAACAATGGTGGCTGCATTTGCTCATTTTTGCTTTCTGTATGCTGCCCTGCTCTGTCCTGGGGGAGTGAGGTTGTAGGTGACTGGACAGAGGGGAGTTCAGCAAGAGATTTTTCCTGACTGGGAGGGGCAAGGAATAAGTTCTGCAGCGGTTTCTTTGTCAGAGAGAAGCTGAAAGACACTTTTTGGCGACCCTGATCGTCCAGGTTCACCTTCCTCTTGGTTCCTTTAGGCAGGAGATGGCTGGACAACATCACTCGAGGCGAGAGGCCTTTGAGTAAAGCTGCCTTGGTGAGACCCTCAACCTTGACCTGTACAGTGAACAAAATAAGTAGATGTTACCATGGCTATAATTTCAGGAGAAACTATTACAGTAAACCAAATCATATGACCGATCATTCAGTTTCCCCAAAAGTTGATGTCTATGTTATTGTAATGGTCAAGCTCAAAAAGATCCACAACACCAGCTATTTGTCCAATAGAAAACAGATGAACAAAGACATTCATCACACTTCTAATAATAGACTTACCGAGGTATCTCCTCCCTCTTCCCTGAGGTAACATTAGGAGTGCATGGGGGGGGGGGACAAAAACAAATCAATGTAAACTATTCATAGACTTATATTGCAACATCTGAAAATCCCGTCAACACTTTAGCAAATCACACAAAATGTATTATGAGATGTAATGTAAATCGATATCCAATAAGGCAACGGTAAAACATACAAATAAAAACAATTTCATGCAAAGATGTAGACCACACGGCCACTTGAGGGATACCCTGGCGGTTGGTGAAACATGTTTAACGCAGGGGGTCTCATCATAGAAACTACAAGTCATCGTAGTGTAAAAAAAAAGAGGCCTAATTCACATTTATGACAAAGTAATCAACTTTTGTTCTACTAGGAGGACTCAATATTGTCGTGGTTTTCTTTACGGTACAATAAGCTGCTAGGCAACAAACTGGGTAACGTATTCCTTTAGGACTTGATGTTCTCGTTTTCTTCTGTGACCTTCAAAAGTCAGACCCTTCTAAAATGACCCTTACCAACATGGGAGGAGCCTTTTCATGTCCACTTAAGTGTCAGTTCCTGTTATTTTAACAAATGATAAAACAGGATTGTGGTTTCATTCATTTGAATGTAGGCTATACCAATCACAAACCCCACCCATCCTCCTGAAATAGGCCTATCTGCAATACATCATTATAAACATATTGTATTTACAAATAGAAAAAAATATTTTGAGTCAGGTTTGAATAGTATTTTTTTTTAAACATTGGAGGTAGACAATGTGTAAGGGTGGCAGAATGTTACTTGAGAAATAAGCTATCTGACAAAAATAGTGCTGAGCCATGAATCAAAATGTCACTTGTTTTGTTATTAAACAACTAATTGACTGATGTCGGTTCAATTACTTGAATACAATGTTGTTGTTTTTGTGAGCCAAATGTGTCGTTTCTCAAGAGAAATCAAGTCAAGAACTATGTGGGACGCTGGGTGAAGGGAGTTGTAGTTTTCATTAAGGAAATATTCTACCTAGTTAAGCGCAGAAATGTGGTAATTAACTACAATGACCATAATCTATTGTGGCTGTTCTTTCTGGCTCAGACAGAGAAGGATACACTTATGCCTGCTACTTTAGGTCAGATATACAGACTGCATGAGAGAGGAATGTACACAACAACTAGGGATAGAGACAGTTTGTGAAAGTTTGCCTTATCTACTTTGAAGAACTAGTAGAAGGATTGTCAGAAAGCTTTGCAGCATACTTAGGCAGGCTAGCTAAATAAGATGACTAAAGACAGTACAGTATGGGGAGCACAGAGATAACGTTAGATGGCCTGGCTGGCTGCTACTACCTGAGCAGAGCTGAGCTGATGACTAAGGAATGAAAATAATAAAATAAAAACTAAGTAATACACACAACTGAAATATTATATTATTTCATAGCAATTTCATGTTTTTCCTTCTGATGTCTACCCAATGTGGACCTGACAGAGACAATGGAAAATGTTCAATGCTTTGGACATTTCCATTCCAAAGGAATTTCGATTGAAAAGCTCATTATTTCATAATGCATTTAATGTTTAAAAAAAAAATAAGATTATTTTTTTCATAATTGAAACGACCTCAAAAAAGCACTAGGCACTCAGGACAAAGACAAAAGCAATCTTAACACATCAAGTGAACCCTGTCATCATCTCTCAAGGACAAAGGATAAAGAGTCATGGAATATTTGCACTCAGGTTGTGCACCTTTTGTCTGTTAATATTCTGTGAGGTTGACTGCTGCCATGGTGACCAAGACTTCTGAGTCCACACCAGGTTGGTTGAGCAAACAAACTCGGCAGACAGAGGCTGAAGCTTGAGCACACACTAACATCTATAGGACAGGATCACTTGACATACTAGTCGATATCTGATGTAACCTCCCATTGTATGCAGAGAGTAACCCCCAGGAAGAGGGGTGTCGAAAAGTTGGATCTGCAGCCACTTTAAAAAAAAAGTTATTATCTAGCTAGCCCTTTTACAAGCTAGGTTGATAGAACACATTCTCCTGGTGAGTATCGTCGTTTTTATTAGGGTCCAATTACGACTGCTTTGACCTTGCTCACATTGAGTAATGAAATTCAGCAACTTTCCTCAAATAAGAAAGTTATGATGGGCACAAAGCACTGACAGAATGTGGTCAAAGTCTACAGTAAACAACTACATCAACCTACACAAGGCAGGTGCTTTTCAAACAGACGCCTTTCCCTAAAGCAGCACTGATAGTCTTTAGAACTGGAGCAATGGGATGAGATCAACATTCCAGAATTCAACACCCCATGAATGATGTCATGGCTATCCATACACCAATGGACCAAATGACCAATAGGAGGGGAGGTGGGTGTCTTTTTAGATCCAAATGAAGCTGTTTAGGGGTGTAGTCTACTTTGCATGCATACATACATTTCAATGCCCACCATTGAGGGTGACAATCTCCAAGTCCAGTGTTTCCCAACACCAGTCCTTGATTACCCCCAACAGCACACATTTTTGTTGTAGGCCCTGACAAACGCACCTAATTCAACTCATTGAGGGCTTGATGATTAGTTGAATCGGGTGTGTCTGTCCGGAGCTACAACAAACATGTGTACAGTTGGCAGTACTCAAGGACTGGAGTTGAGAAACACTGTCCTAGGCTCTAGTGTCACTTCAGTTAGCTAGCAAAGGGCATTGATTACAGACAGTCTATAGTGCCACTCTGACACTCCGTCAAAAGGAAAAAAAGATCCCTGTGTGTGTGTGTGTGTGTGTGTGTGTGTGTGTGTGTGTGTGTGTGTGTGTGTGTGTGTGTGTGTGTGTGTGTGTGTGTGTGTGTGTGTGTGTGTGTGTGTGTGTGTGTGTATTGGTAGTACCTGATCTCGGAGTTCACCAGAGCATCCATTACACAGTGGTTCTGGTGTTTGTAGCCCAGTAGAAGCTGCTGACCAAGAATAAACCAGTTCAGAGCAGTGAGCTCTCCAACGCGATGTCACACCTAACAAAATATTAAAACAAATACATTGGGTTACACACCAACAATAAATATACAATACACAGTCTCAAAAGAACTTAAGCTGATCCCCCAACTCAAATCGGGTAGACAATTTGGGGGTTGAGCTGCTACCATCTCTGTTATCTTTAAAACCATAGGTTCAAATCAAAGAACATCTGGCTGCATTTGTTTACCTTACGACCACCACATGTTCAACACTGGAGGTTGCTTGTAACAAAGCTTTGACTAGAAAATGTGCAAACTGTTTTCTGTGCAAATGAACACATCAGTTTAAACGTTGAACACAAACGACAGCCAGTAGCTAATGTCTATGAATAAACTGTGTATATGTCATCTCTGCAAATGATTATTTTCTGCCTGAAGGGCCCAGCGGCATGCCACAACACTTACAACAGGAGTAAAATAGAAGAATGGTTCCTATGTCAAATGTAGATGTATAAATTATGTCTAAATATACCAAATGTTTACATGGCGGTTCGAGCCACAATTCTTACTAAATGCCATTAAGAGTATGTATCACATAGACCCGTTGGTCAGAAACGACATGTCTGTTTAATGGTAATATCTGTCCTTTCAATTTGGCAGAAAGAGGAAGCCATTGCTCGCATTGACATTCATAGTAGTCAGTGGATTGAAAGCAAGTGATTAGCTCATGATAGAGGAGCCGAGTAGCTGTCTTGCGATATAACAACACAGTGGAGAAAATAACACAATTCAAAAACATTATACAGAAATGTTTTGACGCTTCCACTAAATCACATATAGCAAGGTTATCTAGGCTGGCTAGCTACACCAACAGCGAGAAGACAAGGCGACATGACAATCTTCTCATCGCACAGCTTGCAAATGTGGGGTAACCGATTAGTTTAATATGTAACCGTACACAGATGAGATCAACAACAGAGCCAAGGGCCTCTTCTGTGAACTGGTTTAACGTTAAATATATACACAAAAATGCATACACTTGAATGGCATGGAGTTTCTATAAAATCTACTCCATAAGACCGGGTCTAACATTTTACAACGAGGAGTCGAGGCCTGCAAGTGAGGCCTGTTGTGGTGGGAGGGGGGTGACCGAATTGGCTAACGTTTGCACAACCTAGTTAATAACTGAGTAATGTTTGTGTTGTAAACTTAACTGTCTGTTCCCAAAAGTAAGGTGCACAACATCTAGCTAGCTTGCAACCAATGCATCGTCCATTATTAAATACATCCAGCAACATTAGTTAGCTGGCAACATTGGTGGCTAACTATACTAGGTTGTGTGAAAGATCTGGTGGTGTTAACTAAATTGAAGGCTAGCTGCCGGTGTACATAGGAGGGTTGAGATCATGTCGCATTCACTAAATACAATATGCCACTTTACCATAGTTAGCTATGTTTCATGAAACATAGCTATGTGACCACAAAGGTAACTCCAACACTAGTTTGTGTAGGAAACTAGACTGGAAAGCTAACTAGCGTAGCGTGCATGGAAACGGCTAAGCTAACGTTAGCTGGTATCGAGCTAGCTTGCAACTAAATAACACTTTGGAAGTTGTGTGTATTATGGCAAGCCCAATAAATCATCAACAACAACAAACAAATACCGAAAATAAGCCAGCCTAATACTCACTCTTTCGGGTGCTCTGGGTCATAAAGGTCCCCCATCTCCTAACATTAACCTCACGCCGATAACAAACAGCTCCCGTCTTGGCTGAAAAACATCCAGCGCTGCCGACGTCCACACGGGGTCGAAATGGTACCTAGCGAGTTAACTGTAAGTACCTAGCCTATTAAATCAAAAAAGCGGTGCAAAGTTGTGATTACTACTCAATTTGGTGAGGTATTCTAAAAAAAAAATAAAGAGTCAGCTAATTAAACATGTGATTTATAGCTGGGTTGCACAATTTTGTTGACTAACGTTATATTTTCTTTTGACAATGGCTACCTAGATAAATGTCTAGAAATGCCGTGCTACAACGGCGACTCCTCCCCTCTCGACATTCCATCATGACGATAAAAATATAGTTATATATATATATATTTAGCTTTCGCACTAACTATCTAGTTGAATAATAACGTGCAAACTGGAAACGTCCAAGTGTTTGGAAGTTCTGCTTGTGGAACGAAGTGAAAGTTAATCACCTGGCTGGCGGATTGTTTGTAACAAACACCCTAATGTTTGTAGGTAGCCTACATTCACGATTAGCTCGCTATGTGTGATACAAGTCTAATGTGATAGATATTCAGTTAGTTGACATAGCTAGTTACCATACAATGTTTATGTTGAAAAGTGAAAAAAAGGTTGTTCCTCGTGAATTGACTAGTTGGGGTTTTGTTCTGTTTATCAGAGCACAGTTGTGCTAGCTGGATCACTGCAAGACCATACTGATAGATGTCTGCAGATGTGCTTCAGGTTGGCCAGTGTGGAAACCAGCTGGGCTTGGCATGGAGACTCATTACCAAGAGTGGTGCAGTCCAGAGCAAGCAGAAAGACAGGTGATCAATTTTGGAAAAAAAGTATCATTGCATGTTCATAGTTCACAATACCAAAGTGACTGTGACTTGAACAAGGTACTTGAACAATCCCTAAATAGCTTGTGAGGGATACCAGGGCTATATGCTAACCTTTTCCCCAAGGAGTACATGTGCTTCTAAATAAAATTTTAAAAAAGGAGAAGCACACAAATTTAGGATCACAATGAAAAATGTTCAAGTAACACAGAGTTTATTAACAAACAATTTATTACATACATATTTATACTGTGTGCGTGTACTAAGGGACACATATCACCAATCACACATTGACTCATGGCTACTAGACGCAAAGGATATCAGTTGTCCAGCTGCTTTTGTATGTTGGCCGTCTGGCACGCTTAGAGGTCAGCCAGCGGTCCACGGCAGGGATCCAACTCCTCGACAGAAGACCCCCAGGCTGATCCTCATCAGGTCTTCGGTGGTAGAGACCCCAAGGCAGCTTCTTGTCAATCTTAATCCGGTTCTGCGCAGAGAAGCCTCACTCACACTGGGCGGCTGAAATGGGCAGCACCAGCATAAGCTGCACCAACTCCAGTATGTTCTAGGGAAAAGATGATATCTTTCAATTTCATTTAAATCTTACCATTAACTTATCAAAACCAACCATAAAAGGATACCATACATAACCACTCTGGACTGTTAGTCTACCTTGTAATCGTGCCTGTAAGGGTCCTTTGTCAACATGGTCTCCCACATGCCACTAAGACTTGTCCTTGATATTGTGGCTGACCAGGATTTTCAGCCCCTGCCACTCATCCTGGATTGCAGCCATGTTGCACCCCGATCTGTAGGATTTAACAGAGCAAGTGAGTTTGCAAATATAACATTGTCTCATATGGCAATGCAGTGTCAAATAAATTCTCAGCTCCTTGAAATGCCTCATCAGGTCTGCCACACCATCATCGCCAAAGGTGAGAAGGCTGGCCTGGTCTTCTGGCCACGTGTCAGGGTTTAGCACTCTGAAAGACTCCACTGGGCTCTGGACACCCTCATTCTTCAGCAAACCACCGAACATGGCTTTGAGATCATCCACGCCAATGTTGATGGCCGCCTCCATGTGCTGCTTCAGCTGGGGATTGGTGAGGTCTGCGAAGCCTTTCAGATTCCCCTTCAGTGTTCTACCCTTTAACAGAAATAACACACACACACACACACAATGACATGTCTGGCCATTTGTCTGTCTCCCATAAACATTTTTTAAAGACTTCTCCACTGCATGTCCTTTCTTATCCTCAAATTGTTCTATTGGGTAATGAATACATTGATTCGCAGTGTGGGAATCAGTCTTAATCGTCAATTTTAATAATCGATTTCTCTTGCATCCTAACAAGCTCTCAGCCTAACACCCCTGGAATCTCCTCATCACCCTGCTGCTGAGCAAGCATGGTCTGGATCTTCTCCAGCATGCCTCCTGCCTTTGCCCTAAGCTTTAGTGCTTCCAGTCGGGTCACTGTCTTCCTCAACTCTGACATGGCTTGGGGGAGGATCAGGTCATTTCTTTGCAGGGTGAGGCTAAGTGAGGATAGCTCCTCAAACATGTCAGAGAAAATGGCAGAATGCACACGTGCATTCTCCTTTTCCCGCGTTATCGGTTAAGTAGTGAGTAAATAAACTAGCACCTGTAAATTACTTTATTCTGAAAGTTCATTTGACCTATTTTTTAAAACTAGTGTTGTATTCCATTTCCTGTGTAAAACTGACCTTCTTTGCCTGCCCTTGAACATCCGCTGTTGTTGATGTGTTGCAGAACAACAGAGTACTGGCCTTGTCAGCGTTAAGGTCCTTTTCTTGTCCATGCCGCAGGAACACTTTGAGGGCTCTGTGGTTTGGGGGATCCAGCGAGTTCCCTTGACGCTAGACGGTGTGCAAATATCTACACGGAGCTCTTGCCCGAGAACATAGAGCTCTCGTTTGGGTTTTCCACTGAAGTGATAAATCTTCTGGAGTGATACATATCAGATTCAGAAGATCAAACACGACAGACACATTTGTCTCTTCCTTCTGAATGGTCAGTATTGCCAGCTCTAGCCTGTGAAAGTCAGAACAGATTCTTCCAAACAATTCACCCCCTGTATGTATGTGGCATACAGTGGATTTGGATTATATGCCCCCTGCCACTCTCTGCAGGTGGTCAATCACTCCCCCACGGTGGCACCATCTGCCCCAAAGGAGATCCACTTCTTCATCCATGACAAACAGCACGAAATGCGGCCTTGGTGGCATCCAAAACACCTCGAATGGAAAAAAAATAAAAAATACAAAAGTATTTATTACAAAATAAATTCTCCATTATGAATAAGGATTACACTTTACACCAAAAAAGCCTATAAAGATAAACAATTCACCAATGGCATGGAGTGTTCTGAAGTCTGTTGTCCGACCAAATTTGATTAAAGGTTCTTTCGCAATTTAGTACGTAATGTTTATCTTATTTTCAGCTGTCTCCTCCTCAGACAGAAACACTTGCCTCCTCAAGGCTGCTGACACCGTGCTTTATGGTGTCTCCTGTCTCAACATGTTCAGATCTCAGCACTGGATATGCCGCAGCCAGCTGTTGTTTCACCGCGCTATCTCTCTTTTCAGTTGCGGGTTTCCTGACACGAAGGACGGGTTGTCCGCCTGTTTCAACCTTCTACAATATTTGCAGAACATTACATTGTTTTCTAACTCTAGCCATGGGAACATTTTGAGCCAATTCGCATTGAATCTATATGTTCTCCCTCCGCCGGCTACAGTGGACGTTGAAGTGACAGCCGGGGACACAGTAGCTTCGCTATAACCGCCTCATGTAAACCTTGTGAAGAGGCTTCATTAGTTGAACCTTGCGAATCCCCCTCGCCTGATTACTCTTTCTCCTCACTCTTTCTCCTCGACTCTTATTCGCTTAAAATAAAATTGAATGGGCTTCATTTTTAGCGATGTCTGCACGTTAATTTTCAGCCCATACCAATACTTTTCCCCCAGTGTTGTTCACCTTTCTCACTCTGACTGGACTGCGTCAGCACTGAAAACACTACTGTGGTTGGCGCTTGTGGGGAAAAAAAGAATAGATTACGGTAGGTTGTAATCTTTACTCGCACACTGTGCTCGTAAATCATTTTTCTGGTTCGCACAAATCAATTTAAGGGCAAATGCGAGTGAAATACTCGCATTGTAGAGCCCTGGATACCTTGTTATGTTGTTATGATATGCTATTTAAACCCACATTGGGGGTAATAGTTTACTACAGCAGACGATGGAGGTGGAGAGAATAGATTACGACATTGGAGGGGTGCTACTTCACAGCCTGAGTGGGGGACACAGGATCTGGTGGGTAAGCATGGGACCAGTCCCAAATGGCACCCTGTTCTCTATGTAGTGTCCTACTGTTGACCAGTGCCCATAGGGATATGGGGCTCTACTCAAAAGTAGTGCACTTTATAGGGAAAAATGTGTAATTTGAGATGCAGACATGGGCTCTAGCATAATTTGGAAAGAATAGAGGTCAGTGAACAGTAATAGGGGCCAGTTTCCTAAACACAGATTAAGGCCAGTCCTGGACTAAACAACACAGTCAATGGAGAATCTCCCTTGAAATAGCTTTGTAGTCCAGGACTGAACGTATTATCTGGGTCTGGGAAACTGGCCCTGATGGTGTGTAGTCGCGATCTTCAGAGAAATGTCCTTTATGCTGATAGGAAACGTCTAGTCACCTAGGCAGCATAACATAATTGGCGATGATGAGTTTGCTGACTGTTTGTGCTGTCATTGTTCCAGGGCTCAGTTCCAAGCTGTGTGAGGAGATCCGTGACACGTTTCGGTCACATTTTGACTGTATCAGTGATGCCGCACCAAAGTGCAGAGAATCCCGTTCAACACTACAGCACACTGCTGAGTTGAGCCTCACTGCAAAGGTATGTGTTTGTCTTCTTTGAGTCAAAAGTAGCCTTCGTTGCCCAATAATACTAAACACAGAAGGAATACCAAATGTCTAGTTTTGAGTCAGACCTGGGCCTGTATTCAAAAAGCTTTAGTAGGACTGCTGATCTAGGATCAGGTCCTCCCTGTCCATAATAATCTGATTCAACATCAAATTATATTTTATTGGTCGCATACACATATTTAGTAGATGTTATTGCGGGTGTAGGTAAATGCTTGTGTTCCTAGCTCCCAGCAGTTCAGTAATATCTAGCTGTAAAGACATTAAGGACAGTATGTGGATAGACTATTTAGTGTATCTAGAATATGTAGGATAGAATAGTGACTATGATATAAAAGGCAAAACTGATCCTAGATCAGCACTCTGAGAAGTTTTATGAATATGGGCCCTGGTCCTCACCTGCCTTCAGGTCTGCTGACAATGTGCTCCTGTTTCATAATGACCAGGCCCTGACCCTGAGCCCTGGCCCTACAGAGGGCGCTCATGAGCACATCATCCTCTCTCTCTCTCTGTTGTTCCACCAGCAGCAGAATCCCTCTCTGTGATGAATACACACATCACCTCACGCATGGCTGGACTACTGCTGCCTGTCCACAGCCTCACCACAGTCAGTTAGGTACCCATAGTCAGACACTAGGTGTGTATCCCAAATGTCAACCTATTCCCTATATAGTGCACTACTTTTGACCTGAGCCCTTGTCAAAAGTAGTGCACTATGTACAGAATAGGGTTCCATTTGGGATGCAAACCAAGGACAATGACTATGACTACTTTGTGATAGAAGGGCAATACGTTCTACTCTGCTGACCATAGCATTTTGTTACTAATGCCTTGTATTAAATACATGTCAATTCAATCGTCCCTCGGTGTAAATTGCTGATGTTGGTGGCTTCTCCAGTGGCCTGAGTTTAGGTGTGGAGCCCTTGGAACTGATTAGGTCTGTGTGCCCTTTACCTGCAGCCAGACTCCTTCACCCCGCAGGCTTGTTCCAGATGTGCCATTAAACGCTTGTATGATGTCCATCTGAAGGACTTATTGGAAAATCGCATGTCTTTATTACATTGTAATTACATGTGTAAGTACAGTGTTTGGATGGATAAGTTGAATTATTATTTAATATACAGGGAATTGCTGACCTCTCAGCGAAAGTGTTTGTTTGTGTCCGAATGGCACCCTTCTATTTATAGTGGACTACTTTTGACTAGGGTCCCTACAGGTCTCTGGTCAAAAGTAGTGCACTACACAGGGAGTAATATGCCATTTGGGACTTAACCTGTATGTATTGTGATGCCTCCCCCACTTCAGTGAGAAGATTCGCTGGGAATCCTTGGCCAGCTGGACCCTCCAACCTGTTCCACAACTTTCCCCCACAGGGAAATCTGTATCCTTCAAACTATTGTCCAGATTCAACTCCAATTGCCGTTTTTAAGATCAACGGTGAAATTTTTTTAATGGCAAATTTGCCCTGAAATCAATAGGCCTGTGTTTGGATATCTCTCACATCCAAGTCATAGACTGTTCTCTCTGCTACCACACGGCAAGTGGTACCAATGCACCAAGTCTGGAACCAACAGCACCCTGAACAGCTTCAACCTGCAAGTCATAGACTGTTCTCTCTGCTACCACACGGCAAGTGGTACCAATGCCAAGTCTGGAACCAACAGCACCCTGAACAGCTTCAACCTGCAAGTCATAGACTGTTCTCTCTGCTACCACCGGCAAGTGGTACCACCAAGTCTGGAACCAACAGCACCCTGAACAGCTTCAACCTGCAAGTCATAGACTGTTCTCTCTGCTACCACACGGCAAGTGGTACCAATGCCAAGTCTGGAACCAACAGCACCCTGAACAGCTTCAACCTGCAAGTCATAGACTGTTCTCTCTGCTACCACACGGCAAGTGGTACCAATGCACCAAGTCTGGAACCAACAGCACCCTGAACAGCTTCAACCTGCAAGTCATAGACTGTTCTCTCTGCTACCACACGGCAAGTGGTACCAATGCCAAGTCTGGAACCAACAGCACCCTGAACAGCTTCAACCTGCAAGTCATAGACTGTTCTCTCTGCTACCACACGGCAAGTGGTACCAATGCACCAAGTCTGGAACCAACAGCACCCTGAACAGCTTCAACCCGCAAGCCATAGACTGTTCTCTCTGCTACCACACGGCAAGTGGTACCAATGCCAAGTCTGGAACAAACAGCACCCTGAACAGCTTCAACCCGCAAGCCATAAGACTGCTAAATAGCTAATCAAATGGCTCCCTGTATTGACTATATTTTGCACAAACTCTATACACACATACTGGACTCTACCCACACATACACTGACACCCCACACACACACACACCACATACGCTGTTGCTACTGTCTTATCTATCCTGTTGCCTAGTGACGTGACCCAAACCTATATGTACAGTACATAGCTACCCCGTAGCCCTGCACATCAACTCAGTTTTTTTTTCACCTTTATTTAACCAGATAGGCCAGTTGAGAACAAAGTTCTCATTTGCAACTGCGACCTGGCCAAGATAAAGCATAGCAGTGTGACACAGACAACAACACAGAGTTACACATGGAGTAAACAACAAACAAGCCAATAACACAAACAAATCAATGACACAGGAGAAAAAAGAAAGTCTATATACAGTGTGTGCAAAAGGCCTGAGGTGGTAGGCAATAAATAGGCCATAGGAGCGAATAGTTACAATTTAGCAGATTAACACTGGAGTGATAAATGAGCAGATGATGATGTGCAGGTAGAGATACTGGTGTGCAAAAGCGCAGAAAAGTAAATAAAATAAAAACAGTATGGGGATGAGGTAGGTAGATTGGGTGGGCTATTTACAGATGGACTATGTACAGCTGCAGCGATTGGTTAGCTGCTCAGATAGTTGATGTTTAAAGTTGGTGAGGGAAATAAGACTCCCAACTTCAGCGATCTTTGCAAATACTGGTACTCCTATATAGCCATGTTATTTTCTACTTCCTGTATATAGATAGCCATGTTATTTTCTACTTCCTGTATATAGCCATGTTATTTTCTACTCCCTGTATATAGATAGCCATGTTATTTTCTACTCCCTGTATATAGCCATGTTATTTTCTACTTCCTGTATATAGCCAGCCATGTTATTTTCTACTCCCTGTATATAGCCATGTTATTTTCTACTTCCTGTATATAGATAGCCTTGTTATTTTCACTGTGTATTTATTTAATCCTCGTGCCACTATCTCTAGTTATTTTTTTTATTCTTTTAACTCTGCATTGTTGGAAAAGGACACGTAAGCATTTTACTGTTAGTCTAAACCTGTTGTGTACAGAGCATGTAAAATAATAAAAATGGGTTAGATATCTTATCCCATCTTTATTTCCCTTAACTGTGCTCTCAGTATAGTAGCCTGGCAGTGTTGGCTGTGGCCAGAGGCAACAAGGATGGATCTTGACTTATGTCCAATGAACTTCAGAAGCTGGAAAAAAGGGCATCGATGTGTCTCTTGGAACCCTTTTCCCCTTGACCACTGGACTGGTGAGCAATATGCCTGTCACATGATACAAATGAGATATATGATTGGAAGATGCTGTGTAACATAAAGAAGTACCCTAGATTTGAGATGACACACAATCCATGATAACATCAGTCTTTTTTTATGACGTGGATGATGATTTAAGGCACCCCCCCCCCCCCCCTCAGTTGAATGCATTCAGTTGTACAACTGACTAGGTATCCCTTAGGGTTATTGTATCAAAATAGAAGGTTCTGGATAATATGAACCTTTGATTGAATTAATTGTGAGAATAAATGTATTTAATTAACTGAAAATGTATATCCAAAATAGTTGTCCGTTTTAACAAGTTTTTTTTTTTCGTGTTTGATTCCAGACCCTTTGATCAAGGTGGGAGACACCCCTTCCTCACTGTCTGCTCCAATCACAGCAGTGTTACCTGCCTGCTCGGCCACGTTGTGCAGCGTGCTGGGGAGATGCTGCAAGCAAGGGCCTGCCTGCACTGGTACCAGCACTATGGTGTGGAGGAGCAGGACTTTCAGGAGGCTTTGGACTCATGCTCAGCTGTCATGCAGGAATATGGCACTCAGTGGCACCCCGGTAGGGCACTCAGTGGCACCCCGGTAGGGCACTCAGTGGCACCCCGGTAGGGCACTCAGTGGCACCCCGGTAGGGCACTCAGTGGCACCCCGGTAGGGCACTCAGTGGCACCCTATTAGGTCTGCTAATATAAAGTCAAGCAGCTGTCTGTCATATATGTCTGAAAAAATTATGGCAGTGTTGGAATGGAAACCAGTCATAAGGTCAACTTGACACGTGTGAAGTGGACATGATGAACCACTATGGACTTCAATTCAGAGCCATAGAAGTAGGTTATGGCTTTGCTTCAATGGTCATTGTACAGTCAAATATTCCCACTAGTTTATATTTATTTTTAATCCTGTTTCCCCTCTCATAGGTGATGATATTAAATATTGTATTTGTAATAAAATATGTATTGTGTATTTCAGATGTCTCACAAATGAATAGCCCATAAAGTAACCCATCTCCCACAAAGGACATGGGCAGAACAATCTCCATATTTTGTTCTTCAGTCACACTGAGAATGTGCTGTGGCGGGCAGGCCGCAAGCAATGTCGGTAGAAGAGGAATATTGGGACAGGGCCAAACCCTCCCTAACCCGGACGATGCTAGGCCAATTGTGCGTCGCCCCACGGACCTCACGGTCGCGGCAGGTTGCAACAGAGCCTGGGCGCGAACCCAGGGTCTCTGCTGGCACAACTAGCACTGCGATGCAGTGCCCTAGACCACTGCGGCACCCGGGAAGCTATTTTACCTTTATTTAACTAGGCAAGTCAGTTTAAGAACAAATTCTTAATTTTACAATGACAGCCTACACCGACCAAACCCTAACCCGGACAATGCTGGGCCAATTCTGCGCTGCCCTATGGGACTCCCAATCACGGCCGGTTGTTATACAGCCTGGAATCAAACCAGGGTCTGTAGTGACGCCTCTAGCACTGGGATGCAGTGCCTTAGGCCGCTGCGCCACTCGGGAGCCCAGTGGGGTGGACGGTGTGGTGAAGTGTTAGAGCTTTGCATCGATGGACATGATAAAGAAGAACCTGGTCCGGTGGGAGTGACATTTTTGTTGTGAGTAGTGGATCTGTACCATCACAGAGGGATAGGCCATCAAGTGACGTAAGGTTGGCTTCTTAGCATATGGTTATCAACAGTACCGCAGCAATGGAACATACATCACAGAAAATAGAAGTTGTGGTGTCAGCTTGCAGAGAAGTATATGAGATTTAACTTCAGAAGAGTTACAGGGTGTGTTGAGTAGTGGTGTCCCATCCTCCCAGGTCATTGGCATGGTGCAGGAGCAGATAGGGTAAATGTTTAGACACACCTACTCATTCAAGAGTTTCTCTTTATTTTTACTATTTTCTACATTGTAGAATAATAGTGAAGACATCAAAACTATGAAATAACACATATGGAATCATGTAACCAAAAAAGTGATAAATCAAAATATTTTCTTTTTTAAATTCTTCAAAGTAGCCACCCTTTGCCTTGATGACAGCTTTGCACACTTTTGGCATTCTCTCAACCAGCTTCATGAGGTAGTCACATGAATGGATTTAAATTAACAGGTGTGCCTTGTTAATTTGTGGAATTTCTTTCCTTCTTAATGCATTTGAGCCAATCAGCTGTGTTGTGACAAGATAGGGTTGGTACACATAAGATGGCCTTTTACCAAATAGGGCTACGTTCATATTATGGCAAGAACAGCTCAAATAAGCTAAGAGAAATGACAGTCTATCATTACTTTAAATCATGAAGGTCAGTCAATCTGGAAAATTTCAAGATATTTGAAAGTTTCTTCAAGTGCAGTCACAAAAACCATCAAGCGCTATGAAACTGTCTCTCATGAGGACCGCCACAGGAAAAGAAGACCCAGAGTTACCTCTGCTGCTGAGGAGAAGTTCATTAGAGTTACCAGCCTCAAATCGGCAATTAACTGCACCTCAGATCGCAAACTATATAAATGCTTCACAGGGATCAAGTAACAGACACATCTCAACATCAACTGTTCATAGGAGACTGCGTGAATCAGGCCTTCATGGTTGAATTGCTTCAAAGAAACCACTACTAAAGGACACCAATAATAAGAAGAGTCTTGCTTGGGCCAAGAAACATGAGCAATGGACATTAGACAGGTGGAAATATGTCCTTTGGTCTGATATTTGGTTCCAACCGCCGTGTCTTTGTGAGACGCAGTGTATGTGAACGGATGATCTCCGCATGTGTGGTTCCCACCGTGAAGCATGGAGAAGGAGGTGTGATGGTGAGGGCGTGCGTTGCAAGCGACACTGATTTATTTAGAATTCAAGGCACACGTAACCAGCATGGCGACCACAGCATTCTGCAGCGATACGCCATACCATCTGATTTGCACTTAGTGGGACTATCATTTGTTTTTCAACAGGACAATGACCCAACACACCTCCAGGCAGTGTAAGGGCTATTTGACCAAGAAGGAGAGTGATGGAGTGCTGCGTCAGATGACCTGGCCTACACAATCACCCGACCTCAACCTTATTGAGATGGTTTGGGATGAGTTGGAATGCAGAGTGAAGAAAAAGCAGCCAACAAGTGCTCAGCGTATGTGGGAAAGCATTTAATGTGAAGCTGGTTGAGAGAATGTCAAGAGTTTGCAAAGCTGTCATCAAGGCAAAGGGTGGCTCCTTTGAAGAATATAAAATAAAATTTGATTTGTTTGATTACTACATGATTCCATATGTGTTATTTCATAGTTGTGATGACTTCCCTATTATTCTACAATATAGAAAAATAAAGAAAGCCCCTTGAATGAGAGGGTGTTTCCAAACTTTGGACTGGTAGTATGTATGTATGATGTATGTATGTCACAAAATGTAACGTGATTTAACACACACAACCACAAAGTAGGTGGCGGCATGCACAAACAAAATGTGTGAACGCCATGATGCCAAAGAAGAAGAAATGACATGCGAGACAGTGTTGCCAACAACACATTTTCAAAAAAGTGACTCGCGAGAAATCTAGCGACTTTTTCTGGTGTGATTGGAGACTTAGAGACTCTGACGTGAAAGCACTTATCGTTCTTACTCTTCTCAACGAGCAGCAGGTGCTGCTGTGCGCCTCTCTTCCGTCCCAAATCACTCACAAGTGGCCCAGTCCTCACGCAGCAGTCCCTCCCAGCTGCAGTCAGAACAGGAGATGTTCACCCCTTCGTGTCCAGACTGCAAATGAATTGTGCATGCGGGAAGCCACCGCCGCTGATCCCACCCTGGCTTACGTAAAAATATATACACTGCTCAAATAAATAAAGGGAACACTAAAATAACACAACCTAGATTTGAATGAATGAAATATTCTCATTAAATACTTTTTTCTTTACATAGTTGAATGTGCTGACAACAAAATCACACAAATGATCAATGGAAATCAAACGTATCAACCCATGGAGGTCTGGATTTGGAGTCACACTCAAAATTAAAGTGGAAAACCACACTACAGGCTGATCCAACTTTGATGTAATGTCCTTAAAACAAGTCAAAATGAGGCTCAGTAGTGTGTGTGTGGCCTCCACATGCCTGTATGACCTCCCTACAATGCCTGGGCATGCTCCTGATGAGGTGGCGGATGGTCTCCTGAGGGATCTCCTCCCAGACCTGGACTAAAGCCTCCGCCAACTCCTGGACAGTCTGTGGTGCAACGTGGCGTTGGTGGATGGAGCGAGACATGATGTCCCAGATGTGCTCAATTGGATTCAGGTCTGGGGAACGGGCGGGCCAGTCCATAGCATCAATGCCTTCCTCTTGCAGGAACTGCTGACACACTCCAGCCACATGAAGGCTAGCATTGTCTTGCATTAGGAGGAACCCAGGGCCAACCGCACCAGCATATGGTCTCACAAGGGGTCTGAGGATCTCATCTCTGTACCTAATGGCAGTCAGGCTACCTCTGGCGAGCACATGGAGGGCTGTGCGGCCACTTTCTTCCACTCTAAATTCCAAGCATCTGCCTCTAACCCTAGGAAGCTCTTTGCCACCTTCTCCTCCCTCCTGAATCCTCCTCCCCCTCCCCCCCCCCTCCTCCCTCTCTGCAGATGACTTCGTCAACCATTTTGAAAAGAAGGTCGACGACATCCGATCCTCGTTTGCTAAGTCAAACGACACCGCTGGTTCTGCTCACACTGCCCTACCCTGTGCTCTGACCTCTTTCTCCCTCTCTCTCCAGATGAAATCTCGCTTCTTGTGACGGCCGGCCGCCCAACAACCTGCCCGCTTGACCCTATCCCCTCCTCTCTTCTCCAGACCATTTCCGGAGACCTTCTCCCTTACCTCACCTCGCTCATCAACTCATCCCTGACCGCTGGCTACGTCCCTTCCGTCTTCAAGAGAGCGAGAGTTGCACCCCTTCTGAAAAAACCTACACTCGATCCCTCCGATGTCAACAACTACAGACCAGTATCCCTTCTTTCTTTTCTCTCCAAAACTCTTGAACGTGCCGTCCTTGGCCAGCTCTCCCGCTATCTCTCTCAGAATGACCTTCTTGATCCAAATCAGTCAGGTTTCAAGACTAGTCATTCAACTGAGACTGCTCTTCTCTGTATCACGGAGGCGCTCCGCACTGCTAAAGCTAACTCTCTCTCCTCTGCTCTCATCCTTCTAGACCTATCGGCTGCCTTCGACACTGTGAACCATCAGATCCTCCTCTCCACCCTCTCCGAGTTGGGCATCTCCGGCGCGGCCCACGCTTGGATTGCGTCCTACCTGACAGGTCGCTCCTACCAGGTGGCGTGGCGAGAATCTGTCTCCTCGCCACGCGCTCTCACCACTGGTGTCCCCCAGGGCTCTGTTCTAGGCCCTCTCCTATTCTCGCTATACACCAAGTCACTTGGCTCTGTCATAACCTCACATGGTCTCTCCTATCATTGCTATGCAGACGACACACAATTAATCTTCTCCTTTCCCCCTTCTGATGACCAGGTGGCGAATCGCATCTCTGCATGTCTGGCAGACATATCAGTGTGGATGACGGATCACCACCTCAAGCTGAACCTCGGCAAGACGGAGCTGCTCTTCCTCCCGGGGAAGGACTGCCCGTTCCATGATCTCGCCATCACGGTTGACAACTCCATTGTTTCCTCCTCCCAGAGCGCTAAGAACCTTGGCGTGATCCTGGACAACACCCTGTCGTTCTCAACTAACATCAAGGCGGTGGCCCGTTCCTGTAGGTTCATGCTCTACAATATCCGCAGAGTACGCCCCTGCCTCACACAGGAAGCGGCGCAGGTCCTAATCCAGGCACTTGTCATCTCCCGTCTGGATTACTGCAACTCGCTGTTGGCTGGGCTCCCTGCCTGTGCCATCAAACCCCTACAACTCATCCAGAACGCCGCAGCCCGTCTGGTGTTCAACCTTCCCAAGTTCTCTCACGTCACCCCGCTCCTCCGCTCTCTCCACTGGCTTCCAGTTGAAGCTCGCATCCGCTACAAGACCATGGTGCTTGCCTACGGAGCTGTGAGGGGAACGGCACCGCAGTACCTCCAGGCTCTGATCAGGCCCTACACCCAAACAAGGGCACTGCGTTCATCCACCTCTGGCCTGCTCGCCTCCCTACCACTGAGGAAGTACAGTTCCCGCTCAGCCCAGTCAAAACTGTTCGCTGCTCTGGCCCCCCAATGGTGGAACAAACTCCCTCACGACGCCAGGACAGCGGAGTCAATCACCACCTTCCGGAGACACCTGAAACCCCACCTCTTCAAGGAATACCTAGGATAGGATAAGTAATCCTTCTCACCCCCCCCCTCCCCCTTAATGATTTAGATGCACTATTGTAAAGTGGCTGTTCCACTGGATGTCAGAAGGTGAATTCACCGATTTGTAAGTCGCTCTGGATAAGAGCGTCTGCTAAATGACTTAAATGTAAATGTAAATGTAAAGAAATGCCACCCCACACCATGACTGACCCACCGCTAAACCGGTCATGCTGGAGGATGTTGCAGGCAGCAGAAAGTTCTCCACGGCGTCTCCAGACTGTCACGTCTGTCACATGTGCTCAGTGTGAACCTGCTTTCATCTGTGAGGAGCACAGGGCGCCAGTGGCGAATTTGCCAATCTTGGTGTTCTCTGGCAAATGCCAAACATCCTGCACGGTGTTGGGCTGTAAGCACAACCCCCACCTGTGGACGTCGGGCCCTCATACCACCCACATGGAGTCTGTTTCTGATCGTTTGAGCAGATACATGCACATTTGTGGCCTGCTGGAGGGCATTTTGCAGGGGCTCTGGCAGTGCTCCTCCAGCCCTCCTACGGCCTCCTCCACGTCTCCTGATGTACTGGCCTGTCTCCTGGTAGCGCCTCCATGCTCTGGACACTACGCTGACAGACACAGCAAACCTTCTTGCCACAGCTTGCATTGATGTGCCATCCTCATGCTACCACTAGAGTGAAAGCACCGCCAGCATTCAAAAGTGACCAAAACATCAGCCAGAAAGCATAGGAACTGAGAAGTGGTCTGTGGTCACCACCTGCAGAACCACTCCTTTATTGGGGGTGTCTTGCTAATTGCCTATAATTTCCACCTGTTGTCTATTCCATTTGCACAACAGCACGTGAAATGTATTGTGAATCCTAAGTGGACAGTTTGATTTCACAGAAGTGTGATTGACTTGGAGTTTCATTGTGTTGTTTAAGTGTTGCCAGACTAGTTAACATAACTTTCTCACATTGCCATTTTTTTCTATTGTCACTTTTTGGTCCATTTAGATTGTATATAAAATTGTTTTTTAAAATGTTATGGTTAAAAATGTTCATGTTTTACTGTGACTTATTGTAGGCTCCTACTTGTTGTCGGCTCCTAAGTGGACCATAAGGTTAAAAACCAAACCAAATTTAGAAAACTAAAAAACAAAAATAGAAAACTAAGTAATTCAGCCAGAGTGTCTCTTTTGGGTCACTTTTTCTGGTCCCAAGCCCAGATAAAGGAGGAGGGTTGGAATTGTGACATAAAACAAACAAGAATGGACAGAAGAACGTTCATTTGTAATTCTAAACATATTTAGGGTATTTTTTTACTCACGTTTTATCTCTCCCACGACGTTATTCCTCTCTCCTACAGCGTACATCACAATTACATGCACATTGTCAATTATACAAATTAAGCGATGACGTCATTTAGCGACTTCTAGCGACTTTTAGGACAGCCAATAGCTACGTTCCTTGCTGAGGAGTCGGCAACACTGACATTGCGAGATCTTCTAACTTCTCCGTTTCCGTATTTCTAAACGTGTTATATCCTCAAGAAGGGCAAAAATATATTATTTCCCGCCATCCTTTTGATTTTTTGGTCACATTTTCTAAGAAATAACTTTTTCTCTCGCTGCCTGTGTAAGTTTCTCTCTTCGGTGTGACTCTTGGGATGAAATTATCATGCTAGCGTAGCATTATTTTACGAGTAGCCAGGCTACAAGGCCCTGCTAGCTAGCGTTGTTAGCTACGCTAGCTGATATGTAGCTAGCTAACGTTAGATTGCGACTTTCTTTAAAAAAAATACAAATTCAGTTTTTAATGTTGTATGGTGTATTTTGCTTGTGCATTTTCTTAGGTAACTAAAACGCTGACAATGTGGCTGTTCAACTGTGAACTAACCGGCTAGCTAGCTAACGTTAGGAACCGTGCTATGGTGGGCTGTTTATTTTTTTATTTGACCTTTTATTTAACTAGGCAAATCAGTTAATAAGAGCAAATTCTTATTTTCAATGACGGCCTAGGAACAGTGTGCTAACTTCCTCAAGTGATGCCATAGCTTTTGGTTTTTCTAACTAGTTTCACGTATCCTGTTTTGTTCTAGCCAGATGAGTGCGTTTCGCACTGGTTGCTTTGTGACGGTTTTCTTCTCTGCATTTAACTGAAATGTCGCCCCCTCCAATTATGTTCATGGACGATGATTATGAAACCCTGAATCGCGGTGTGCGACTGGAGATTTTATTTTATTTACTAAAGTAAACTCTAGTTTTTACAAATTATATATTTTTAAAGGTGTCAGTATATGTTGGCGTGAAATTGACCAATTGGCGTGTGTGTGCTCTACATTAAATGTATTTTGTGGCATGACGTTTTGACTAGTAGCAGTCACAGTAGGGTGTGGGCTGCTTCTTTTTGATTTGTGCAGCAGAACGACCAATCATGCTCAAGTATGCCAGCTATTACTCTTATGCCTATGGTGCATTTCCAGTAGACTTTACCCTGGTGTTTGGACCGAAGACTTATTTTTTTCCACCTCTGAGGCCCGGCCCCCCAAAAATCAAAAGGTCTTGGGCTGTGAACTTACTCAGGCCAGACCTGGGAAAGTTACTGGTTCTCGTGCACTTGGAAGCCGCTCAGCCAGAGAAAATAGGATTCTGCTCTTATTTTCTAGGGGTGCCGTTGTTGACCAATCACAGTAGAACATGTAGCCAGCGTGGTGATACATCCACACTTACATCCAACAGCAGGATCAGCTAACTTGCCCACTGGCAAACACTTGTCAGTTTAGAGTCACGTTTAACAATACATTTTTTTCTCCCTTAATACATTTTTGGATTTATAATTTCTGTTGCGTGTAAATACTTTTTTTATGAATGCTTATGGCGTTATAGCGTTTCTTCGTTCGTACGTCGATTATGTTTATTTTGTTGCTATGGTCACAGTCTTTGGAGCAGCTGCCGGAGACACTAGCCGCTTTGATTTGAGGGACAAGTGGTGTACTCAGAGGGGTACTAGGCGATATTCCGCTGTCCGAAAAGCGCTTAACTATGTCCATGGCTAATCTCATTCCCCTATTTATCAATTATGATGTGTATGGTATGTTGAAATGTAGGCCTAATGATTGATGGGTTATTACTTAATATCAAGCAATAACCCATCTACAGAAATTGTGCCTTTTTTTGTGGTTTGGATATTCTGATGGTCTGAAATACATGCCTGTTTCTCATATAGTTTGGAGAGTTTCTGGCAAATACACAATTTCATGCCATAGACGCAGAGAAGAAATACTTTTGTATATATATATAGTGTATGTGGACACACCTTCAAATGAGTGGATTTTGTCATTTCAGCCACACCCGTTGCAGACAGGTGTATAAAAACGAGCACACGGCCAAGCAGCCGCACACGAACCTAAGATCACCGTGCGCAATGCCAAGTGTCGGCTGGAGTGGTGTAAAGCTCACCGCTATTGGACTCTGGAGCAGTGGAAATGCGTTCTCTGGCGTGATGAATCACGCTTCACCATCTAGCAGTCCGACGGACAAATCTGGGTTTGGCGGATGCCAGGAGAACCATACCTGCCTCTGCATAGTGCCAACTGTAAAGTTTGGGGGAGGAGGAATAATGGTCTGTGGCTGTTTTTCATGGTTCGGGCTAGGCCCCTTGGTTCCAGTGAAGGGAATTCTTCACACTATAGCATACAATGTCATTCTAGATGATTCTGTGTTTCCAACTTTGTGGAAACAATTTGTGAAGGGCCCTTTCCTGTTTCAGCATGACAATGACCCCGTGCACAAAGTGAGGTCCATACAGAAATGGTTTGTCGTGTGGAAGAACGTGACTGGTCTGCACAGAGCCCTGACCTCAACACCGTTGAACACCTTTGGGATTAATTGGAATGCAGACTGCGAGGCAGTCCTAATTGCTCGACCACCAATGCTCTTGTGGTTGAATGCAAGCAAGTCCCCGCAGAAATGTTCCAACATCTAGTGGAAATCCTTCGCAGAAGAGTGGAGGCTGTTATAGCAGCAAAGGGGGGACCAACTCCATATTAATGCCTGTGGTTTTGGAATGACATGTTCGACGAGCAGGCGTCAACATACTTTTGGTCATGTGGTGTATATGCGACTTAATGAAGGAGAATATTGCATGAAACGTGTGAACCTTTTAACACTTGATTGAATAAAGTGAAGCCTGGAATTGTAGATTGAAAGCCTGCCATTATACTATGGTGAAGGTTCATACCTGATGCATTTAATGTATGCACAGCTGATTTGAGATGGAACAATCTGTGAAAGGGACATCCAGTTTAATGGTTGAACTTTGTCACTCCTGGAGATTACGTGTTAATCTTTCAGATGTTAGAATCTCCGACCTACCGTTGTTGCCTGTATATATATTTATTTTTTATGGTGTTTCCATTTTGTGGTGGCGTAAAGTGTTGTATTGGGACCTGCAGATTTGTGCGCAGCGTAGTCCTTTCAGAACGTTTTCAGTTGCTGTTTTCATTCTCAAGGTGTCACCTGTTTTGGTGATGTTATAGTGGAATGGTCTGGAGAGCATTGGTGAGCTGGACACGACTGTTCTGCAATAATGCTATTATGTACCCCTCTGTCTACAGGTGGTGCTGTTTGTGCTGTTGTCGGAATGGCGGTGGTCATCCATTTACAGGGGCTCAGAATCACTGCAGGTTCTGAGGACGTTCGCAATTTCTTCACTGGCCTCAAAATCCCAGATGGTGGGGTGCACATTCTTGGTGGGGAGCGTGAGGAGGCTTTCATAATCTTTGCTTCCAATGAAGACGCGAGGCGGGCGATGACCCGTTCGGAGGGATCCATCAAAGGTTTCCCGGTTCACTTACGGCTGAGCAGCAAGACAGAAATGCAGGCTGTTCTCAAGCAAAGTATAAAACCTGAGGTGACCAAAAAGAGGCCGTATAAGGAAGATTTCAGAAGACCGGAAAGAGAAGGCAGGAAGGAGGAACCTGGAAGAAAAGAGCTTGTAGAGATGGGCAGTAGATCAGGGTCTTACAGTAATGTACGTAGTCGGGCCCGAAAGCCTTCCTCACAGCCAAGCAGTCAAGATGACGTGTATTTGCTTATGCAAGGCATGCCTTTTACTACGACCAAAGACAACGTGGAAGAATTCTTTGCCGGATTAGAGGTGGAGGACATTATTATAATGAGAAATGACCGCGGCCAACCAAATGTGAAAGGAATTGTCAAGTTCAAATCCAGACGGGATGCTAGAGAGGGTCTGAAAAGAAATCGGCATTACATTGGAACCAGGTTTGTGGAACTCCGTGCATGCTCGGAAGAGCAGTATTTTAAGGCAGATGTTGGTAGGGAACCTGCTAAAGAAGACAGCAGAGGTAAGTTTAGAAGAGGGCCTTCCTCAGCTCCCACTGAGAGGTCTCCTCCAGACCGTGCTAGGTCTTTCTCACCAGTGGCCTACAGGTCTAAGTCCCCTTCTCCTTCCAATGATGAGTTCTGTGTCTTGGTGGAAAACCTTCCCTACTTAGTGGAGAAGAAGGACATAAGGGAGATCTTCCAACATGCAGACCTCAAGTATGATCAAATCCTTCACCTTCTTGACAAGTATGGATCAGAGACAAGGTCCGCATTTGTGCTGTTCAATAACCTGAGGGACTACGGTGCTGCCTTGACTCTTCACAAGAAGAAATTTCTCAAACGATGTGTGTACATCTCTCCTATCTCGAAAGAGAAAATGGTCACCATGCTAGAATCTGGGGGAAATACAATGGAGGGCACACTACTCTCTGAAAGGTCTTACAGCCGATCTCAGGAAAGGCCTCCAACAGAGACCGATAAGGATGTGTATGAATCTGAGAAGATTTGCCTGTATGTGCGAAATCTGCCTTTCGACGTGCGCAAAGTTGAGATTGTGGACTTCTTCCTAGGCTTCCGAATCACAGAGGAGGCTGTTGTTTTGCTGCTTGACCATAAGGGCAATGGGCTTGGAGAGGCTTTGGTGATCTTTCAGACTGAGGAGGAGGCTATGAGGGCACAGTCTCTGAATGGGCAAGGGTTTCTTGGAACAAATCTCATCCTGAAATGCATTTCTCTGGCTCAGATGCGTGAATTTGGTGTTGGTGAACCTGCAGTGAAAGAGCAAAAGATAGAGAGAAGCTCAGAGAGGTACTTGGCCAGGAACAGTGAGGCGACGTCCCATCTGTACACTGATTACAGGGTCAACCCTGATATAGGCCATCTTCCTATGAATGACCTGCAGGTTCATATTCATGGAGGCAGCAGTCTGGGTCTCGATTTTCAAATGATGGAAAGCCCTGTTCTGCTTGACAACCGGGGCAATGGCTCTGCTCATAGACATGGAGGCTCTGGACCTTCTGCACCGCAGCAGTTTGATGGTCCAACATGCCTGAAACTGGTTAATCTGCCTTCGACTATCAGAATTGAAGAAATCTACGACTTTTGCTATGGATATCGTGTGATTCCTGGATCGGTCTCATTGCAGTATGACAACAAAGGGATTCCCAAAGGCTCAGCAACGGTTGTTTTTGGATCTCGCTTGGAGGCGTTAACGGCAGTTGAGGAATTGAGTGGAAGACCAATAGGCAACAGAAAAGTAAAACTAGTTTTTGTGTGAAATTTGTCCTCCGTATAGAACAGGAAATAATCTTTTTGGGCTTTAAAATCTGATGTTTTAGGAAGAACAACTCACAGTATTTGGTTAGTTTGATGGATTCCAACAATGGCGACTGAACAATTTGTAGATTTAAAAAAATACTGTGTGTGAGTGTATATAGCCTTCTACTCAATGTGTAACGGACAAACCTTTTGTCCATAGTTCCCCCCCCCCCCCTTAAAGAATAACAAAATGATTTATTTGTATTTTGCCCATCGCTTGCTTGCCATGTAGCCTGTTTCTGAAGCTTTTCCTTTTTAGTGAAATTTGCCTGAAATTGTATTTTCTTTAGCAGCTGGGTGATGGTAGAACTTAATTTTGCTACTATTTGTTTCAATGTTTATTGCATTCTGTAGTGTAAAAGTTGTCCATTTAAACTTAGTGGAAATTCTTTAATTAAAATTCATAATGTTCTCCTGTTGTTGTCTTCCAAGATTGTCTAAGATATTTTGTTGTTTGATAAATACTGCATTGCCCATGGTCCTTTTTTCCCCCTGTGGTCAATCTGGTGGTCTTTGGAATCAGAATGACCATGAATGCAATGTTATTTCGCTTTAACTGGAGGACACACGCTAACACTCAAATTGTTAAGTATCTATATACGTTAGGTATTCCCCAAATCATACGGCAAGTTATGCAGGATTTAACACAAGCAAAGGGCTCAACTGTCTGCATTCACTCCCTTTTTATTCTGTTGCAGATGCATGCATTTAGTTCGTCAGGAGCAGTGAGAATAAAGCCCGAGTTTAGAATGCAGGAGACTTTCACGCTTTACTGAGAATCTGTGAATTGCACCTACATTAATTCCAGCTACTCAATTTCCAGAAGTAACCAAGAGTTGGACTACGATGACCAAAGGATAGAATGTTGTTCACTATTCTCACAGAAATTACGGTTTTCCCCTTTAAACCTTGAAGCAATAACTGGGTGGCCGGTAGCCTAGCGGTTAGAGCTTTGGGCCAGTAATCAAAAGGTCACTGGTTCGAATACCTTGGAGAAGGGCCCAAAGAATGGTCAAGAACTCCGCCCACCCAAGTCATAGACTGTTCAGTCTGCTTCCGTACAGCAAGCTCGGGCCTCCCGAGTGGTGCAGCGATCTAAGGCACAATATCTCAGTGCCTGAGGCGTCACTACAGGCATCCTGGTTAGAATCCGGGCTGTATCACACCCAGCAGTGATTGGAGTCCCATAGGGCAGCGCACAATTGGCCCAGCATCGTCTGGGTAGGGCTGGTGTAGGTTGTCATTGTAAATAATAATTTGTTCTTAACCGACTTGCCTAGTTAAATAAGAAAAAGGAAAAAAATCTGTACCAGAGCGCCAGGTCGGGAACCAAAAGGCTCCTTAACAGCTTCTACCACCAAGCCATAAGGCAGCTGAGAAACTCATACAAACACTTTCTCACACATCACAGGCTGCTGTTACGTTATCCTGAATACCTAGTCTCTTTTACCCCTACCTACATGTACAAATTACCTCAACTACCTCGTACCCTGCGCATTGACCCGGTAAGGCTACTTCGTGTATATAGCCTGATTATTTTGTCTTACTATTTACTTTTTAACTCTGCATTGTTGGGAAAGGGTTTGTAAGTAAGCATTTCACGATAAAGTCTATGCCTGTTGTATTCGGCGCATGTCACAAATAAAATTAGATTTTTGACAAGGTGTCGATGTGCCCTTGAGCAAGGCACTATACCCTAATTTGCTCCAAGGGTGCTGTACTACTATGGCTGACCCTCTAATACAACACATTTCACTGCAGCTATCCGGTATATGTGACCATTTTATTTATATATATATATATATATAAATAAAAAAATTAATCAATAGGTACATTTCTTCTTTCCAGTCTAATGGCCCATGGCGTTGTACCATAGCGCGCTCATGTGGCATAAACATGAACTTTACTACATACTGACACGCCAATTACATTTATTGAAATAATTATTGTCAATTATCATATTCCTGTAACACAAATGTATATTTAAGCAATAAGGCCAGATAACTGAACAGACAGATTTGCCTTTGAAAATGTTCAGCAGAACTTTTAAAGTTATTTTATCAAACAAGTATTGTAACGCTGAACATACCGATACTTGGATGATAAAGCAGGAAAACTCCGTTTGATATCAGTATGATATTCTAAGAATTTGTTCTGCACGGATTTCAATAGGGAAAGATTGCGTCCGTAACCCGCTCGTCTCCGCTCGCGTGTATTTCGTTCGAAACGTTACTTTGCTGCGCGTCGTTACCTTTATGACCACAGCAGAAACGGCACCTCATCAGTGTGGCATCTCTCGGAGGGGAAAGGCACTCCTGTGTCGCCGAACATACAGGGTCAGGTAAATATGACCTAGACACAATAATGGTAGCCTGCTAGGGTTTTCATAGTGAACAGAACTTGAGAAACTTTTTTTTTTTTTGCCATGATAAATAAATTACGGTCAGCATTATTCGAAGAAAAAAAATGGCCAACGAGATAACTTAGCTAGCTAACGTTAGGTGGCAGCCATGGCTATTCAGCCAGCCACCTAGCGATGATGGGGATGCTAGCACTGAAAGTTTTCACCGAAATACTGCATCCATTTAGTAGCTATTTCACGCGAAATGCCTGTCACAACTTAACAACTAACTTAGCCAAGTTCAATTGATTAAAACCCATAAATCAAAGTTGATAAAGCATAGCTAGTTTTTCTGACGTTAACCGTTGGATTTCTAAGTGGGTTGCCAGTGCTAGCTAGCTAGGCTTTTTGGAGTTAGCAAATCAGCTGACTGGGAGAGTTTTTAGGATAGTTTAACTCATCTGTCAAATTATCTGTTGCTAGTTTATTAAAGACAACATTCGCATCTTATGTAACTATCCCAGGTCAAAACATCATCAAACTTCCTAGAATAATAAACCTATATCACCTTTTTATGGTGGCAAAACGAATCAATTCAAGTCAACACTTCAGCTTTTGCAGTGCTGATGAGCGAGTGATGAAAGACCTGAGGTCATGTTTTTATCAAATGTGGTGGGTGACACGCAGCACTTTGAATTAGCTTGAGTGACAGTCGGTGCCGTCATAATCATACAATTGTCTCTCATTGTAGCTTGACAATCCGAGCAGGCAAGAGCACAAACAGATCTGGGACCAGACTAACTTTAAACAGACTTGACCATGACATCCTAAGTTAGACGGCTTCATAACACTTTGCTGTTACAGGATGGAGGTGTCAAGGAGGCGGATCTTACAGAAGCACCTACAGCCAGCCAGACCACTGCGGCGCTGCAGTACTGACCAGGGTAAACTTAACTGGACTCGTTCACTCATGTTCAACTGTCAACCTACACATCTTGCTACTTTTTAAGTCATCCTTGGCCCAATTTTATGAAGTGTGATCCTCACAAACAGTCATGGACTAAGAACAAAAATTAATGAATGTGTCGGCTAACAGGCAGTATTCAAGATCGGATTCCCTACCTACCCTTCTACCCAAAGTGTGTTCTTGCTCCCTACCTGTTATATTTAAAAGCATAGGATTGGTGTAGGCAAAGGTTGTCGGTTTCTACGATATTTCTTACTCAAGTCAATTCCTTTTTAGTCGATGAGGGGAAGTGTGTGAGTGAGTGCACACTTCAAAGAGAAGGGTAGAGAATCCAACTGCAGCCAGTGTCCCACTTTCTCTTTATACAGATTCCTGCTTTAGAAATGAGCCATCTGCGTGTGGACAAGCTGGAGAAAAAACAGTGAGTGATGCATAGTTTTACCCAGAGAACAGACAATTACTTGCTCGGATAAGTAGGCAGTCTATAAGATGAATCAATTTCTTGCATTGACCATGTTTTTATCCTGTGGAAAGATTAACAGTATTGGAGTGGAACAGTTTTTTGAAATCCTCCATCTCCATACTCAGACACCACAAAAAGACTCCACCCCAACTAAAGGTAAGCTATCTATCTATTGAAGTGTGAGTTGAAAATGTTTGAATTACTTTAGTCCATAGTTGTGTCCCAAATGACACCTTATTCCCTATAATGCACTACTGTTGACCAAGGCTCAAAGGAAGTGCACTATATGGGGAATAGGGTGCCATTTGGGACACAATCCACATGTTATCGTGTATGGATGTTGACTGATTCAAGTGATTCTCTCTCCTAGTGAGGATATCTTACACTAGAGACTTCCTGATTCAACTGGCCAGTTCCCCCATTGCTAAAAGAAAACCGGACTTCTTACCAGAACATCCTGTTGTTTTGGAAAAGGCGGTAAGCTCGTCATTCGACTCATACTCAATTATGGCTTGTTTAGTAGTTCCTTTATTGAATCAGAGTAAATTCAGAAGCCTCTCCTTTTGATTTACCTTGCGTGTCACTTGCCAACCTGCTCTGTATGTTTACCTTTAACCTGTTCTCAGTGCCATAGCTTAACGTGGCTTATTGCAAATTCCTGATATTGAATGTTCATTCATTTCTACAGAGAGAACCTGGTGTGCCATGGTTGGAGAAGAGGTTTGATGAAAACAATGACATGTAAGTGAAAGTACAAGTGTGTCAATGAACTTGCCTGGTGCGAAGATACATTTGTAAAGAATATCTACAGTTATTAGGTGAAGATTTTGGAGATTCTGTGAAATTGGACCAGACTGTTTTCTTTTACCACAGCTTCTGTAGAAGTCAATCAATCTTTTTTTGGTGCAATATCTATTTTAACACAATTTTAGAAATAATGAATGATTTATTAATCTAACATGTTTGTGTGAATATTTTCTCGTTTAGGCTTGCCTAGGCTAACATGGAGCCAGGAAGTCTGGTTGCTGCTGCTGCTTTTCAAACCACACACCACTACAACTTGCTCTGCCATTGAGTGATATACCAACAACAACAACAAAAATCACAGTTGAGCCCAGAACACCACAGGCATGGGATTCGTCCCAAATAGCACCCTATGTCCTATTTAGTGCACTACTCTTGACCAGGGCCGATAGGGTTCAGATCATAAACAGCCATGACCATGAGAGTTGTAAGCGAGAGGTATATCCCTTTTTTTTTTTTTTAGTTCCTTTGACAAATGTTGGTTCCTTTGGTGGACACAAACCTGAACATGTACCGTAGCCTACATGTTTTAAATTGTGTGTTTCAGTCTAAAATAATAATGCGTGGTTGAATGATGTGCCTTGATGCTAACAAATGCCCCTTGCACTGTGTGATGTTTACATATGGCATACTACTAATAACGCCTCAGTGGAGGCCATTGACTCTGAGTAACCTTACAACGACCTCCGAGACCAACACTCCATTCATTTAACCCTTTCACTTTTTCACATGTTGGAGTATGGGTGTTTTAGGTTTGATATTGTCACTGAAGATTGATTATTGACTTATATTAACTAGTTGAATGTTGATGTATAGGCCTGCTCCATAACTTGTCTGTATTCCCCCATTGAAAACTGTTGCTTAAAATGATTCGGCTTCTAAGCCTGCCTTTGCACACTATCCTTCTGAGGGTCAGTCCTCTAGTCACATCAAATAGTACATCTCTCCCCCACTTCTCTGAGGGTCAGTCCTGTAGTCACATCAAATAGTACATCTCTCCCCCACTTCTCTGAGGGTCAGTCCTGTAGTCACATCAAATGGTACATCTCTCCCCCACTTCTCTGAGGGTCAGTCCTGTAGTCACATCAAATAGTACATCTCTCCCTCACTTCTCTGAGGGTCAGTCCTGTAGTCACATCAAATAGTACATCTCTCCCCCACTTCTCTGAGGGTCAGTCCTGTAGTCACATCAAATAGTACATCTCTCCCCCACTTCTCTGAGGGTCAGTCCAAATGTGAGGGTCACATCACAAAAGTACATCTCTCCCTCACTTCTCTGAGGGTCAGTCCTGTAGTCACATCAAACAGTACATCAGTCCTCACCTCACTTCTCTGAGGGTCAGTCCTGTAGTCACATCAAATGGTACATCTCTCCCCCACTTCTCTGAGGGTCAGTCCTGTAGTCACATCAAATAGTACATCTCTCCCCCACTTCTCTGAGGGTCAGTCCTGTAGTCACATCAAATAGTACATCTCTCCCCCACTTCTCTGAGGGTCAGTCCTGTAGTCACATCAAATGGTACATCTCTCCCCCACTTCTCTGAGGGTCAGTCCTGTAGTCACATCAAATGGTACATCACTTCTCTGAGGGTCAGTCCTGTAGTCACATCTCTCCCCCACTTCTCTGAGGGTCAGTCCTGTAGTCACATCAAATGGTACATCTCTCCCCCACTTCTCTGAGGGTCAGTCCTGTAGTCACATCAAATGGTACATCTCTCCCCTACTGCACTTTTTCTCAGTTTATTCTATAGTAGTTGAACATGAATAACGGCTGTCTAAATTAGCACAGAGTTAGCGAAACCCGCCGCCTTGACTTGCCTGTGTACATAAGGGGTAGTTTATTATGCAACTTGTGTTCGGAGACTGTTGTGGTTCTAGTGTGGAATGGGAAAATTGAGTGCCTGTTTATTTTTGAAGTGTATTTATTTTATTTATCCTTATTTTGTTATAAGCTATTTGCCTATCGAGGCTTAGTCATGATGGCGGGCTTCATGCCAAGATGTTGGCTTTTTGTTGATACAAGACTGAGAGGACTTTCCTATGCTAATGTAAAGGGACTGCCAAAGTGTAACCATGTATTTTCAGATATGCAGTAGGTTAAATAAGTCCCCCCCCCCCCCACATTGATTTTGACTTTCAAGTTGTACATTATGAAGATAGTACACAAAATTAAATGTACTATGGTGCACATCCTCTCCTTGCTCGAAGACGTATGAGCTGATCTGGGAATCTGCCCTAATAGCCCTGTACATTTCTGTGCTCTTGTAAAAATAAATTGTATGACAAATGTTGTCTTGTGAAGTGTCATTTTACACCAAAAGCTGACTATACCTCAAATTCGAACCTTGCATTATCAAAATCTGTAAAAATTAAACCTCGCCATGTAATCGAGTTTACATGTAAGTCTAAAACAGCAATTTTAGTCACACCGCGTAAACGAGAAACCAGAGACAACCATTCTCGTGGTCATTCACTGGTGTGAAAACTGCGCCAGTGGTGCGCACAGATCCTGTGTAACATCTCCCCTACTGGCGTTTTGATGTTCATGAGTTACGTCTACAGTGAGTCCAGTCAGATTAATATAATAGTTCGTTTTAAAACGTTTACATGTTTTGCAAGAACGATTTTCCTAATCATGTTGGCATGGACGCATCTGAAATCAGGCTACCTGATGGGACATCAATAAATTCCCAAAATTGCCAATAAACGTTCTACCACCAAAATCACGTTATTTTTGTCAAGTCTATTTGATTCAGAGTTGGGACATAAAGTTTGAATGTGAACTATTTGTAAATTGCATACTTTGTAAATTGTATATTTCCAGAGTCACTCGCGCATAAGAAGTGGGTTGCGCTACCGGTGCCAGCACATGCGCAGATCAGATACTCCGATTAAACTGTTTAGATGTGATCATAATTCGAAAGATTGATAAAAAAAAACTAAAATCAGGGTTTAATCGGCGTATGCTTCTATTTGGAATATACGAGAATTAAGATAAACAGATTAAAGTGTTTACTTGACTATTGCCGTACTCGGCCAACTGCTATAATCCTTTTATTATCGAATTATTAGTGCGCATGTAAACGTACTCACTAGTGGCACCTTCATATACAGTGAATGGCAGGGTCATCACGAGTTACCACAGCCACAAAGTCATAATTATGGCTAAACCCCGCCTATTTCTACAATTTATCTTCTTAAAATCAGATGTTAAACCTAAACAGCCCTGCTAACCTTTTCATGCCTAAAATTTTTATTAAGGCCAAAAACAAATTTTAGTTTTCATGATTTTTTAATTAAGATGTACACAATTTTGACTTTGTGGCTGTGATAACTAGTGACAACCCAATGTCAGTGACAAGTTCCTTAGCAAAGCTTTCAATTACTGCATCTTATACATTTACGACATTGCAGATAGATATTTAGGAAACGGGACGCATCTAACGCAGCATCGTACATATGCGAATCATCCACCTGCTACAGGTAATCTACACATATTCAATCGCTGTTTCTCTGACATACCAGCCGGTATATTTTTGATTGTAGTCGATGTTAGCCTACAGACTACGATATGGGATACATCACATTCTCGCAGAAACCGATGTTCGTATCACTAACTGGACCAGTAGTGACGACATCTATGTCTGAATTTGACAAATCCAACATTTGGAAGTTCATTTCTTGTGTTTGCTCCGGTGGTTTGTGCTTCTTACTTTTTTTTCCAGGAATATGGCACCAGGACCAGGTTTCAGTGATGAAAAGAATGAGACATTGTGCGAGAGGTACAGTAACATCTAATAAGTAATGGTTGGATCACGTCATTGTCAATAACTATATAATCAAAGTGATTTGATTCGTTTTTGTTGTCTGAAAATTACATGAATTCAACGTCAACATGACAAATAACACCTGGATAAAGCTTTTACTATTGTACTGTACATTTTACATTGACCTTTGTACTTACATTTTACATTGCCCTTTGTACTGTACATTTTACATTGACCTTTATACTGTACATTTTACATTGACCTTTGACAGTAGGCTAACCACTCCCTTTAATCAGTGGACTACATTTACATTTACATTTAAGTCATTTAGCAGAGCTCTTATCCAGAGCGACTTACAAATTGGTGAATTCACCATATTTGAGTTCATCTGTAAAACCAGGAAACAGCAGAGAGGTGTGTCATCAAGAGAAATTGACTTCCTGCACAGAAGCACGTATCATTGCGCATTACATTACACCATACAAGGATAAAGGAAAATGACTCACAACCAGGCGATTATATCCTATTGACATACAGTAATACAAAGACAATGTTGAACATGTCGAAACAAAACCAAATATGCTTCATGAACACGGGCCCAGAAGTTTAGGAGGTTGTCAAATAAAAGACTGGTCTTCCCTAAATGTCCTTGTATGATTGATTTTCTTAGTGAAAGTACTGTCTATGTGCATAACCCACACCTGGATGGGATGAAAGATGACATTCTCTACCACTTTAACCTGGGGACCTCCACACACAACCTGCCTGCCATGTTTGGCGATGTCAAAGTAAGATAACTGATTGATTCATTAGGCTACTAGCTAGATTGCGTCAGTAAATGGACATTCATAACATCTTATTTCCTGCATTCAATAAGGTCAGCTTTTCTGTATTTCTCACACATTGGGCTGGTTTACCAGATTCAGATTAAGTTTAGTCCTGGACTAAAAACAACTTTCAATGGACGTTCACCGAAGACCATGGGTTTTAATCCAGGACTAGGTTTATTGTATTGTTGTCTCTACCTTCTTGTCCTTTGTGCTGTTGTCTGTGCCCAATAATTGTTTGTACCATGTTTTGTGCTGCTACCATGTTGTTACCATGTTGTTGTCATGTTGTGTTGTTGTCATGTTGTGTTGCTACCATGCTGTGTTGTCATGTGTTGCTGCCTTGCTATGTTGTTGTCTTAGATTTCTCTTTCTGTAGTGTCTCTCTTGTCGTGATGTGTGTTTTGTCCTATATTTTAATTTTTAATCCAAGCCCCATTTCCCGCAGGAGGCCTTTTGGTCGGCCGTCATTCTAAATAAGAATTTGTTCTTAACAGACCTGCCCAGTTAAATAACGGTTAAATAAATAAATAAATAGAGTTGGAATAATCTGTGTTCAGGAAAGCAGCCCTGTATTTCTAGTGACTTTTTGTATTCCTTTCCAGGACGTTAACATTTACGTTGTCTGCTCTTATGTTCATGTCTCAGTTTGTGTGTGTTGGGGGCAGTCCCTGGAGAATGAAGTCCTTCATAGAGTACATTGCTGGAGAGCTGAGTCTGGAGGACCCCAAGGCTGAGTACCCCAACATCTGTGCAGGAACTGACCGCTATGCCATGTACAAGATTGGCCCCGTGCTGTCCGTCAGCGTAAGTGAAGAAATACAATACCACTAGCCATTTCAACCACTTGTAGTTTATTATAGAGTCACTAGATGTTAGTAGGTTTAACACGAGTTTCAATCACTTGTAGTTTATTATAGAGTCACTAGATGTTAGTTTATTATAGAGTCACTAGATGTTAGTTTATTATAGAGTCACTAGATGTTAGTTTATTATAGAGTCACTAGATGTTAGTTTATTATAGAGTCACTAGATGTTAGTTTATTATAGAGTCACTAGATGTTAGTTTATTATAGAGTCACTAGATGTTAGTTTATTATAGAGTCACTAGATGTTAGTTTATTATAGAGTCACTAGATGTTAGTTTATTATAGAGTCACTAGATGTTAGTTTATTAGAGTCACAAGATGTTAGTAGGTTTAACACAGGTTGCATCACAAATGGTACTCTATATTGCACTACTTTGGACAAGGGCTCTGGACAAAGGCCGTCACTAGGTAATATGCTGCAATTTGGGACGCACTCACAATGTTGCACCTTTGGGTGGAATTGTAATCGATGTCCTGGGTTTGAAAGGTAATATAAAGTTAATAGAGAAGGTTTCTTTGTCAAATAAATGGACGTGTTAGTGGAGCAGTGTGTTCTGCCGAACAGACTGAATTGAGTGGCTTTAATCAGTGCCGTCCTTCTCACGCAACCGCCTTGCCATGAACTAGTGCAGACCAGGTCGCCACGCTATCTGACGGGAGACTGTGGCGGTGTAATGTGGTGCATCTATGACATCACGTGACTCTCTCTCTTTGTTCTTCAGCATGGCATGGGTATCCCCTCCATCGCCATCATGTTACACGAGCTCATCAAGCTCCTCTACCATGCTCGCTGCACTGATGTTACCATCTTTCGCATTGGGACCTCCGGTGGATTGGGTAGGCCTCGAGAGTTTGTTTAGACGTTTTCTGTCTGGTTGTACTTCTCAAGTGCTTTGGATATGATTTCATTCCTTTCTGATTAACCACAGCACATCTGAATCCCACTGTAGTCAAACTAGTAATAACGCTAATATGGGGTGTTTCAATCAATCAATCAATCAATCAATCAATCAATCAATCAATCAATCAATTAAAGTCCTTTGATTAATCTAAAGATGTGTTCCAAATGGCACCCTATTCCCTATATATGTATATATTTTTATTTAACCTTTAACCAGGCAAGTCAGTTAAGAACAAATTCTTATTTACAATCACGGCCCGATGGGACTCCCAATCACGGCCCTATGGGACTCCCAATCACGGCCCTATGGGACTCCCAATCACGGCCCTATGGGACTCCCAATCACGTCCCTATGGGACTCCCAATCACGGCCCTATGGGACTCCCAATCACAGCCCTATGGGACTCCCAATCACGGCCCTATGGGACTCCCAATCACGGCCCTATGGGACTCCCAATCACAGCCCTATGGGACTCCCAATCACGGCCCTATGGGACTCCCAATCACAGCCAGATATGATGCAGCCTGGATTCAAACCAGGGATTGCAGTGACGCCGCTTGCACTGAGATGCAGTGCCTTAGACCACTGCGCCACTCAGGAGCCCAAAAGTATGGCCCAAAAGTAGTGTACTTTATAGGGAATAGGGTGCCATTTGGAACCAAGGCCAAAAACAAGCCATATTTGCTGTACATTGTCTATCCACTCTGTTCCCCTTTCTCTCTCCAGGCCTCGAGCCTGGCACGGTTGTTGTCACCAAGCAGTCAGTAGACGCCACCTTCCTGCCCAGGTTGGAGCAGGTCATCCTGGGGAATACTGTGGTACGCAGCACGGACCTGGACCAAGGTCTGGCTGAAGAGCTGCTCCAGTGTAGCAAGGACCTGGGTCAATTTGAGACGGTCATCGGAAACACTATGTGCACAATGGATTTCTATGAAGGTGTCGGTTATTATACGCTACTTCACTTTTCTGCTTGTTGTCTCCGAATCTGTCTTTTTTTTAAATGTTATGCTGTGTTAACTTGATACCTGATCTGTCTGTGCCCCTGTCAACTCCATTGCTGTCATTGTAAAGCCCAACATGTTAGGCATGACAATGAGTGAGTTGGCATGATGGCACAAACAGACTGGCCCTCAGGTTATATGGATGTACCCTCCTAGAGTTACTGTGTGTATCTAGCTGGTATTTTGTGTGTCCAGGACAAGCGCGTCTGGATGGGGCCTTCTGCTCCTACACAGAGAAGGATAAACAGGACTACTTGACCAAGGCCTATGAGTCTGGGGTTCGGAACATCGAGATGGAGTCTTCCGTGTTCGCTGCCATGTGTAAACTCAGCGGTCTGAAAGGTTCCCCTCGGGTGTCGTTGTATCTCTCCATGACGACAGTACAAGTCGTATTAGCAGTGTTGTTCGCAGACACAAAGCTTTTCTTTAAATAAAGAAACAAAACCTTTGACTTTATATGCGTTAAAGATGAAATAAAGATGCATATGTATTTGAATAGATGTATTAAATATAAGTGTTTTACATTTACATTTACATTTAAGTCATTTAGCAGACGCTCTTATCCAGAGCGACTTACAAATTGGTGAATTCACCTTCTGACATCCAGTGGAACAGCCACTTTACAATAGTGCATCTAAATCATTTTACATCATATTCATTCACTTGAAGGTCCTAATGTTGAACCTTTTGGAAGGATCAAAGTTCTGTATTGTGTTGCTGGTAAATAAATAGGCTGGTCCTTGATCTGTTTGTGTTGTCATGCCAACTCCCTGTCTCATGTTCGAGGAGTTGCCATGATACTGTAGCAGACTGGCCCTCAGGACTAGTAAATAATCAATCTCTGTCCTCTGTCACTGTGTCCCTCTGAAGCGGCCGTGGTGTGTGTGACGCTATTGGACCGTCAGAAAGGTGACCAGCTGATCAGCTCTCATGAAGTTCTCCACAGCTACCAACAACGTCCTCAGATACTGGTCGGTTACCTGATCAAGAAGATGCTCCAAACCTCAGCCTCTAGCAGAAGCTAGGCTCTTAGCATTCTGATGTCATGTGACTTATGAAAGGCCTCTTGTACACAGAGTATACAAAACATGAAGATCATTCTCCTAATATTGATTTACCCCCCCCCCCCCCCACAGCTTTGCAGTTCTTGACAAAAAAACAGTGCTCCAGGCATCTACTACATAACCCATTCAAAGGCAGGTTTGTCTTGCCCGTTCACCCTCTGAATGGCACACATAGACAATCCATGTCTCAACTGTCTCAAGGTTTAAAAACCCTTCTTTAACCCGTCTCCTCCACTTCATCTACACTGATTGAAGTGGATTTAACATGTGACATCAATAAGGGATCAACACTTTCACCTGGATTCACCTGGTCAGTGTCCTGGAAAGAGCTTAAGCTTAATGTTTTGTATACTCAGTGTAAGTGTAATTTAGGGCAGCGCTGATTCACAGTCATTCATTCCATATAGCCTGGCTGCTTTCACTATGGATTTTCACAATCATTCTCAATAGCAATCATTGACCGTATAGAAGCCAAATATATATATATATATCTATCATATCTATTGTTTCTGGATTGTAGCTAAGTGTAACCACATTAGTATAGTAATCATGAAAAACATCAAACACACCTCTTACCTGACACTACCTCTGTTTTTATACCAAATAAACCAATGCTGGGTGAAATAAAGTAACTTGTTCCATAAGTTGTTGCTTTGTGTAACATTACAAAATATATTATACACAGTTTGTTTTTTAAACTTTTTTTAACCCCAACCCTTTAAAGATTAAATGTTTTGTTTTAATTCACCAGTATGTATATTTTAGTTTTATATGCTGTAGCTATGGTAACGAGCAAGTTATGAATATTAAAGATAAGACTTCTCTGTACATCTTTAGCTACTTTGAAGACTTATCGACACTGCATTGTACTGTACTATCAAATGTTGCTCTGAAACCATAATCATACCTTCAACGTGTCGTCCTGATACTGAGATAATATGTAACTGAGTGTCTAATGTCACCTAATGAGTAATAAAACCACAAATACTGGAAGCATTTCAGTGTGATCGAAATGGGTTTATGTCATCAACCTTAGGAAGCAGCTAATGGGGATCCTTAGTAAATACAGATACAGAAGCCGTACCTGTATGGGAGGTTTCCCGGACACAGATTAAACCTGGACCTGGACGTAAAAGCAAGATCAGTGTAGACTCTCCATGGAAACTATCTTTATAGTCCAGGACTATCTGTGTCCGGGAAACTGGCCCACAGTGTCGGGCAGGCCTTGGATTTTCTGTCATGCATATTTCAGTTGATTGACATTGATCATTGATTGACTCATGTCCCTAGCAGCATTGCCTTGTCTCATTGATAAATGTGCTAATTCTCTATACCAACATTGTGATGATGCTCCATGTTTCCCCTTTTTAGCTGTGTCTGAAGCCATTCAAAAGGTCTGGTAGCCTATAGCATAGGTGAGCTAGGGGCGCGTTCAAGTGGGACCTGTGAATATGTTTAGGTCATGAATGTGTTCCATAGGTTTATATACTGTAATATACACTATATATACAAAAGTATGTGGACAGCCCATCAAATTAGTGGATTCGGCTATTTCAGCCACACCTGTTGCTGACAGGTGTACAAAATCGAGCACACCCCATGCAATCTCCATAGACAAACATTGGCTGTAGAATGGCCTTACTGAAGAGCTCAGTGACTTTCAATGTGGCACCGTCATAAGATGCCACCTTTCCAGCAAGTCAGTTTGTCAAATTGTTGCCCTGCTAGAGCTGCCCTGATAGAGCTAGCCTGGTCAACTGTTCAGTAAGTGCTGTTATTGTGAATTGGAAACGTCTAGAAGCAACAACGGCTCAGCCGCGAAATGGTAGGACACATGAGCGCACACACGGGACCGCCAAGTGCTGAAGCACGTGGAGCGTAAACATTCTCTGTCCTTGGTTGCAACACTCACTACCAAATTCCAAACTGCCCCTGGAAGCACAATCAGGACAAGAACTGTTCGTCGGGAGCTTCATGAAATGGGTTTCCATGGCCGAGCAGCCACACACAAGCCTAAGATTACCATGTGTAATGCACAACCTCACTAATGCCCTTATGGCTAAATGGAAGCAAGACCCCACAGCAATGTTCCAACATCTAGTGGAAAGTCTTCCCAGAAGAGTGGAGGCTGTTATTGCAGCAACGGGGGACCAACTCCATATTAATGTCCATGATTTTGCAATGAGATGTTCAATGAGCAGGTGTCAGTACACTTTTGGTAATGTTGTGTATTTGTAAGTATTTAAACATTTCTAATAGAATAGTTTATTCGTTTTTCCTCAAAATGTACCTCTGTAACATGTTTACTGTAGGCTATTCCTTCGGTACCACTCGGCCTGTTCTATTGCTGTGGATGGAATATCTGATCTGGACGAGAGATGCGCGTCAAAGGACGGAGGGTGGCCAAGCAATCGGCTCATGCGCAGAGACGCTCATAATTCAACCGCTCCCATCTTCCAGCTCGCTCCGCACCTCTCATCCTGATCTCAGCCCCCGGTCTTGTCTTTTTCGCTGACACAGTGCCTTAAAACAATATTTTCGCCCTTCAGACCATAGCCGCAAAACCCCCGCAGACAGCCATGGCCAAAACTGCAATTGGTAAGGATGCGAGTAAGATTTTTCAGCATGGATTATTGTTAGAGTTTGTTATAGGGATGGAGGCTGAGATCTGCGCGGACACCTGCATCGTCCTCATTATTTTATTACAGTATATGGGCCCGTAGGGACGGCAGCCAAAAACTGCTCTTCTAGATTGGACATTTTAGGAATGTTATGATTTTATATCAAGTGTAAGATTTATTTTGGTTAATATGTTGGCGCGATAGTTTTTTTCTTATGTATAGCGGTTTTATTTACAAAGCTGCACCTACTGCTGGTGATACGGCGGCGGCTCTTGTAGAAGCATAATGCAGAGAGACCCCACCCTATACGCCGGTCTGACTACCATTTCAACACAGCTTGACAGGCTGAGATATAATTTATTTTTTAATTTATGTACTTTTATGAGTATACTCATATAACGGTTATATCGCTTGTTTGAGCTCGAATATGATAGAGAATCAATTTTAGGTGAATGAAAGGGGCGTGCTGACAATGCATTGAATTCAGTGGTTCATTTGTTGGGCTACAATAGTTAGTCATGTATTTGTTACCATCATTTGGCTGATATGTATTTAGGATCATTTGGCAGTTTTGTGTGTTGTATATTACAGTAAATGTGGGTTACATTTAATATATTAAACAAAAAGTATAAATGAATAAGGGCCTTGTCATCAATATGAGCCATGATATGCCAATGCAAAACAAGGCCGAGAGTATGTTGTTTTAGTGGAGGATTCTACACTGAATTAAACTGTTCTATGTCACTATAACACACAATAAAGCCTATAGTATTTTGTTTTAGTGGAGGATTCTACACTGAATTAAACTGTTCTATGTCAATATAACACACAATAAAGCCTATAGTATATTGTTTTAGTGGAGGATTCTACACTGAATTAAACTGTTCTATGTCAATATAACACACAATAAAGCCTATAGTATATTGTTTTAGTGGAGGATTCTACACTGAATTAAACTGTTCTATGTCAATATAACACACAATAAAGCCTATAGTATTTGGTTTTAGTGGAGGATTCTACACTGAATTAAACTGTTCTATGTTAATATATCACACAATAAAGCCTATAGTATATTGTTTTAGTGGAGGATTCTACACTGAATTAAACTGTTCTATGTTAATATATCACACAATAAAGGGGGAGAGTAAACTATTTGTTGCTTTATGTTTTGTTTGACAATTTTCTGAGTTGTTTCTTAGTGGATCTGCAAAAGTGATTGATTATCCAAAAGAGTTGATTCTCTTTTCTGTCTAGTCTGACAATAGAATTAGCCAACACTTAAAAAACATAGGCCTACTTCCTGTTCTCTGATCTCTGTTTTACCTAGAAATATTTGCTCTTGGGCTTCCATAGTGCCGGAATGTATTCCATGTTCAGTAGGGCCTACATTCTATTTTGGAATGGACATGGATCCATGCAGTTCCATTGGATCTTAGTGATTCTGATGACATGTGGCAGCAGGCTGTGTTGAGCAGTGGGCCATGGCACGCAGGTGTAGCAGGCCGCCAGACAGCAGGCTGGGATAGTGGCCAGCCCTGCAGCAATGGGCCGCTCCACACGCTGCTGGCCTTTGCAGCAGTTGGCTAATCAGTATTGACAATCTGCAGTCTTCAGAGCTCAGATCTACAGAGCTCTCTCTCTCTCACTCTCTGATGCTGTACCTTAGTGAAGTCAGGGCTACTAGAACCTAATACAGTAGGGTGATAGTAATACACTAGCTATTTATTTTTTTGGTGTTGAGGTAGAGACTTTGTGTGTGCCATATGGGGCCCTGATCCAAAGGGTGCCATTTTGAATTTGGACAGAGCCTGTCTCTTCTAAATCCCTCCGTTCACAATTTAAGTGATGACTTCCTCGTAATAATGACAATTTAAAAACTATTAAGATAGAGTAGCATCTAGCCTTTAGCTAATGCCCATTAGCTTACTGTTATCAGATCATGATAGAATTCATTAATAGAGCTCAAGTTCAACAAAAAATCATGATCAGTTATTGCCTGCTCTGGCAAGGCTTTTTATTATTTTATTTAACCAGGCAAGACAGTTAAGAACAAACTCTTATTTACAATGACAGCCTAGGAACAGTGGGTAACTTCCTTGTTCAGGGGCAGAACCACAGATTTTTACCTTGTCAGCTTGGGGATTTGATCTAGCAACCTTTCAGGTTACTAGCTCAATGCTCTAACCACGAGGCTACCTGCCGCCCCAACCACTACCCACTAGGCTACCTGCCGCCCCAACCACTACCCACTAGGCTATCTGCCGCCCCAACCACTACCCACTAGGCTACCTGCTGCCCCAACATTACCCACGAGGCTACTTGCCGCCCCAACATTACCCACGAGGCTACCTGCCGCCCCAACCACTACCCACTAGGCTACCTGCCGCCCCAACCACTACCCACTAGGCTACCTGCCGCCCCAACCACTAACCACTAGGCTACCTGCCGCCCCAACCACTACCCACTAGGCTACCTGCCGCCCCAACCACTACCCACCAGGCTACCTGCCGCCCCAACCACTACCCACTAGGCTACCTGCCGCCCCAACCACTAACCACTAGGCTACCTGCCGCCCCAACCACTAACCACTAGGCTACCTGCCGCCCAACCACTAACCACTAGGCTACCTGCCGCCCCAACCACTACCCACTAGGCTACCTGCCGCCCCAACCACTACCCACTAGGCTACCTGCCGCCCCAACCACTAACCACTAGGCTACCTGCCGCCCCAACCACTACCCACTAGGCTACCTGCCGCCCCAACCACTACCCACTAGGCTACCTGCCGCCCCAACCACTACCCACTAGGCTACCTGCCGCCCCAACCACTACCCACTAGGCTACCTGCCGCCCCAACCACTACCCACTAGGCTACCTGCCCCAACCACCACCCACTAGGCTACCTGCCGCCCCAACCACTAACCACGAGGCTACCTGCCGCCCCAACCACTACCCACTAGGCTACCTGCCGCCCCAACCACTAACCACTAGGCTACCTGCCGCCCCAACCACTAACCACTAGGCTACCTGCCGCCCCAACCACTACCCCACTAGGCCCCAACCACTACCCACTAGGCTTCCTGCCGCCCCAACCACTACCCACAACCTGCCGCCCCAACCACTACCCACTAGGCTACCTGCCGCCCCAACCACTAACCACGAGGCTACCTACCGCCCCAACCACACCCACCACCTGCCGCCCCAACATTACCCACAGGCTACCTGCCGCCCCAACCACTACCCACTAGGCTACCTGCCGCCCCAACCAACCACTAGGCTACTTGCTGCCCCACATTAGGCTTGCCGCCCCAACCACTAACCACGAGGCTACCTGCCGCCCCAACCACTAACCACGAGGCTACCTACCGCCCCAACCACTACCCACTAGGCTACCTGCCGCCCCAACCACTACCCACTAGGCTACCTGCCGCCCCAACCACTACCCACTAGGCTACCTGCTGCCCCAACCACTACCCACTAGGCTACCTGCCGCCCCAACATTACCCACGAGGCTACCTGCTGCCCCAACCACTACCCACTAGGCTACCTGCCGCCCCAACATTACCCACGAGGCTACCTGCTGCCCCAACCACTACCCACTAGGCTACCTGCCGCCCCAACATTACCCACTAGGCTACCTGCCGCCCCAACCACTACCCACTAGGCTACCTGCTGCCCCAACCACTAACCACTAGGCTACCTGCCGCCCCAACCACTACCCACTAGGCTACCTGCCGCACCAACCACTACCCACTAGGCTACCTGCCGCCCCAACCACACCCACTAGGCACTGCCGCCCCAACCACTACCCACTAGGCTACCTGCCGCCCCAACCACTACCCACTAGGCTACCTGCCGCCCCAACCACTAACCACTAGGCTACCTGCCGCCCCAACCACTAACCACTAGGCTACCTGCCGCCCCAACATTACCCACGAGGCTACCTGCCGCCCCAACCACTACCCACTAGGCTACCTGCCGCCCCAACCACTACCCACTAGGCTACCTGCCGCCCCAACCACTAACCCAGGCTAGCCCAACCACTAACCACTAGGCTACCTGCCGCACCAACCACTAACCACTAGGCTACCTGCCGCCCCAACCACACCCACCACTACCCACTAGGCTACCTGCCGCCCCAACCACTACCCACTAGGCTACCTGCCGCCCCAACCACTACCCACTAGGCTACCTGCCGCCCCAACCACTACCCACTAGGCTACCTGCCGCCCCAACCACTACCCACTAGGCTACCTGCCGCCCCAACCACTAACCACTAGGCTACCTGCCGCCCCAACATTACCCACGAGGCTACCTGCCGCCCCAACCACTAACCACCAGGCTACCTGCCGCCCCAACCACTACCCACTAGGCTACCTGCCGCCCCAACCACTAACCACTAGGCTACCTGCCGCCCCAACCACTAACCACTAGGCTACCTGCCGCACCAACCACTAACCACTAGGCTACCTGCCGCCCCAACCACTACCCACTAGGCTACCTGCCGCCCCAACCACTACCCACAGGCTACCTGCCGCCCCAACCACTATCCACTAGGCTACCTACCGCCCCAACCACTACCCACTAGGCTACCTACCTGCCGCTTTAACACTGTCAGTGTGAAGCAAGCCTGTATGAATGTTCTCTATGGGCCACTCTGGCTCGGACAAGGCTTTAATACTGTCAGTGTGAAGCAAGCCTGTATGAATGATGGGCCATGCTCGGACAAGGCTTTAATACTGTCACTGTGAAGCAAGCCTGTATGAATGTTCTCTATGGGCCGCTCTGGCCCGACAAGGCTTTAATACTGTCACTGTGAAGCAAGCCTGTATGAAAGCACAAGCTTTAATTCTGTCAGTGTGAAGCAAGCCTGTATGAATGATCTTTATTCCACAGTCAATAAACAGCATAATGCCAATGTTATCTCCTATAGGTGCCATTATAGTGTCTGACTTTGGTTGTGTCAAAAATGGCACCCTGTTCCCTATAGTGCTTTACTTTTGCACTATATAGAGAATAGGGTGCTAAAGCACTATATAGGGAATAGGGTGCTAAAGCACTATATAGGGTATATAGGGGGCCATTTTGGACTCCTCCACGTAGCAGTGTTAACAGTCTGGTGTGTTTGTATTCCCTCAGCATACAAAGAGAAGATGAAGGAGCTGTCTGTTTTCTCCCTCATCTGCTCCTGCTTTTATCCAGAGGCACGCAACAAGCTGGTCGTCTGTGAGTTCGAAGGTAAGAACCAGGTCACATGAGAAGTAAGAACCAATCAGGATAGGAAAGTTACTACAGATATTGCAGGAGTTTCCTCTTGAAATCCAACATGTCTGTGGTAAGGACAGCTTGGTTGCTGATTATCTCCCAAGGGTGGGCAGGTAATACGTTTTGTGTTTTGCGTTTAGCCAGTTTGTTGCCCTGGCTCACAATTTGTTTTGAGTATCGTCTTGGCTGAGCTCGTTCCGAGGGGCCGAGAGTTATAGAAGCATACATGAGTTTTTCAAAAACACGTGAGTTTTAGGAACTATAAGAAAAAGAAAAAAGAGGAAAAATAAGATTGTAAAATAAAAAATATTTAAAAAATTGCCGAACGCCGCCCGAACAAGGAGAGGGACCAACTTCGGCGGAAGTCGTGACACTCATGCTTAATTCCAACCCCTCAGAAAAACATCCACAAAACACACATGAAATGAAGTGTTTTCACATGCACGTATCTTCCCATATCTTTTGGACATGTCCTAAATTACAACCTTCGTGGACAAACATAATCTCTAAACTCGAAGACATGTTTAAAGTGGACATCCAAATAACATAACCTATCTGGGAATTTCTCCACAAGCACTCAACAATACTGACAAACTGCTCTCTGAAATCGTTTTAGCCATGAGTAAGAATGCAATAGGAAGACACTGGCTATCATGTCAATTACCAACCATCCTAGACTGGATCAGCGTTACCAACCATCCTGGACTGGATCAACATTACCAACCATCCTAGACTGGATCAATGTTACCAACCATCCTGGACTATACCAAAATTACCAACCATCCTGGACTCGACCAACATTACCAACCATACTGGACTGGATCAACATACTGTAACCAACGACGTCCAAGATATAGAAAAAAGATCAGCTACAATCCATTTGAAACTGGACGCCTTTGTAAATACCTGGACCAAATGGACATCATATATAAACCAAAAAACTACAGAACCTGTCTAAACAACAGACCACAGACCCCAGAAAACGAGAAGACCAGACCCCAGAACACAGAAGACCAGACCCCAGAAGACCAGACCCCATAACTTGGAAGACCAGACCCCAGAAAACTAGATCCCAGAACATAGAAGATCACACCCAAGAACACAAAAGACCAGACCCCAGAAGACTAGAACCCAGAAGACCAGACCGCAGAACTTAGAAGACCAGACCCCAGAAGACCAGAACCCAGAAGACCAGACCCCAGAACATAGAAGACCACACCCAAGAACACAGAAGACCAGACCCCAGAAGACCAGAACCAAGAAGACCAGACCCCAGAACACAGAAGACCAGACTCCAGAAGACCAGAACCCAGAAGACCAGACCCCAGAAGACCAGTCCCCAGAAGACCAGACCTCAGAAGACCAGAACCCAGAAGACCAGACCCCAGAACCCAGAAGACCAGACTCCAGAAGACCAGAACCCAGAAGACCAGAACCCAGAAGACCAGACCCCAGAGCCCAGAAGACCAGACCCCAGAAGACCAGACCACAGAAAAAATAATACATCTTTTCACTTGTTTTCAGACATGGAGGTGAAGCCAATCAACAAGCGGGCGTCGGGCCAGGCCTTTGAGGTGATTCTGAAGCCCCCATCCCCGGTGTCAGATGCGGCCCACAGCATCGCTTCGCCCCCCAAGAGGGAAGTGTCTCTAGAGGACATCCAGAAGAAATTGGAGGCAGCTGAGGACCGGAGGAGGGTGAGTAGTAGAACTATAGAACTAGAATGATAAAAACAGTAGGTACACTCTAAGAAAATCCCCAAAGTGTTCTTCGGCTGTCCCCTTAGTAGAACCCTTTTTGGTTCCATGGTTCTACCTGGAACCAAAATTACTGCTGCCTGATAGCACCTGTTTTTCCTTAGAGTGTATAAAATTCTAGATCTGTGAGTAGGCAACCCCAGGGCCCTGCGTTTTGATATAATCATTAATATACATATAATTAGAATGAACAGAACAGCTGTCCCATTCAAGTTCATATTCCGTGGTGGATGGATTGGCGGCCATATTGGATGTACCAGTCAAATTACTATTGTCTGGGCCTCCTGGGTGGCGCAGTGGTCTAGGGCACTGCATTGCAGCGCCAGCTGTGCCACCAGAGACTCTGGGTTTGCGCCCAGGCTCTGTCGCAGCCGGCCGCGACCGGGAGGTCCGTGGGGCGACGCACAATTGGCCCAGCGTCGTCCGGGTTAGGGAGGGCTTGGCCGGTAGGGATATCCTTGCCTCATGGCGCACCAGCGACTCCTGTGGCGGGCCGGGCGCAGTGCGTGCAAACCAAGGTAGCCAGGTGCACAGTGTTTCCTCCGACACATTGGTGCAGCTGGTTTCCGGGTTGGATGCGCGCTGTGTTAAAGAAGCATTGCGGCTTGGTTGGGTTGTGTTTCGGAGGACGCATGGCTTTCGACCTTTGTCTCTCCCGAGCCCGTACAGGAGTTGTAGCGATGAGACAAGATAGTAATTACTAACAATTGGATACCACGAAATTGGGGAGAAAAGGGGGTACAATTAAAATAAAATAACACTTTTTTAAAAATTACTATTGTCTGAGGTGCTTTGACCATTCTAGTGATTCCAACTCTATGGTGACATCCATGGTCTCTCTGTGGTCCAGTCCCAGGAGGCCCAGGTGCTGAGGGCCCTGGCAGAGAAGAGGGAGCATGAGAGGGATGTGCTGCTCAAGGCCATGGAAGAGAACAACAACTTCAGCAAAATGGCAGAGGAGAAGCTCACCATGAAGATGGAGCAGATCAAGGAGAACCGGGAGGCCCACCTGGCGGCCATGATGGAACGCCTGCAGGAGAAGGTGAGAGAAGACTGGCCAGTAGTACTGTAGAAGTAGTAATGGAGTAGTAGAACCAGTAGTAGTAGAAGTAGTAGTAGTAATAGTAGTAGCAGTAGTAATGGAGTAGTAGTAGTAGTAATAATGGAGTACTAGTAGTAGTATTAGTATTAGTAGTAGTATTAGTAGTAGCAGTAGTACAGTAGTAGTAGTAGTAGTAGTCGTAGTCGTAATGGAGTAGTAGTAGTAGTATTAGTAGTAGTAGCAGTATTAGTAGTAGTAGTAGTAGTAGTAGTAGTAGTAGTAATGGAGTAGTAATACTACTACGCTCGCATCTCCATTAATACTACTGCCAGTAGTAGTATTAGTATTAGTAGTAGCAGTAGTACTGTAGTAGTAGTAGTAGTAGTAGTAGCAGAATGACAGTAGTAGTAGTAGTAGTAATGGAGTAGTAGTAGTATTAGTATTATTAGTAGTAGCAGTAATACTCCTACTACAGTATTACTACTACTAATACTACTGCTACTACTACTACTACTACAGTCCTACTGCTACTATTACTACTACTACTACTACTACTACAACAACAGTACTACTGCTTCTACTAATACTAATACTACTACTGGCAGTAGTATTAATGGAGTAATTTCGTAGTAGTATTACTACGACTACTTTACTGCTACTACTGCTATTACTACTCCATTACTATTACTACTACTACTACTACTACTACTGCTGCTACTACTATTACTCCATTACTATTACTACTACTACTACAGTACTACTGCTACTACTAATACTAATACTATGATTACTGCTACTACTACTACTGTACTACTGCTACTACTAATACTAATACTACTACTAGCAGTTGTATTAATGGAGTAGTAGTAGTAGTAGTAGTAGTATAGTAATAGTGGTAGTAATACTGTAATAGTAGTAGTAGTAGATGTAGTGGGGTAGTAGTAGCAGAAGTAATAATGGAGTACTAGTAGTAGTAGTAGTAATGGAGTAGTAGTAGTAATAATGTAGAAGTAGTAGTAGTAGTAGCAGTAATGGAATAGTAGTAGTAGTACTGTAGTATTAGTAATGGAGTAG
>NC_088240.1:85576249-85584271 GCF_036934945.1 Oncorhynchus masou masou
TAGTAGTCGTAGTAGTAGTAGTACTGTAGTTGTAGTAGTAGTAGCAGTATTAGTAGTAGTAGTAGTAGTAGTATTGAAATAGTAGAAGTAGTACTGTAGTAGTAGTAGTAGTAGTAGTATTGAAATAGTAGAAGTAGTACTGTAGTAGTAGTAGTCGTAGTACTGCAGTAGCAGTACTAGTTCTGTGGTAGTAGTAATGTTATTGTAGTAATGGTGTAGCAGGGTAGTAATGTAATAGTAATGTAAGATGGAGCAGATCAAGGAGAACCACCAGGCCAACCAGGCAGCCATGATGGAACGCCTGCAGGAGATGGTGTGATCTAGAATTAGAATGAAAGAACTAGAATTAAAATAGAGACTTCATTCTAAGAGACCACTAGGGGTGCATCCTGCCTGTGTAAGCTATAGCTCTGACTTCCTGTCCAGTGTGGATGTTAACTTCCTCCTCTCTATCTGTGGTGTCTGTGTCCTGTGTTTCAGGAGAGACACGCAGCCATGGTGCGCAGGAACAAAGAGCTGAGGGAAGAGCTGACAGCGTGAGCCCCACCTCTCCCCAACATCCACCAATCACGTCCCTCCACCCAGCCTCACCCTGGAAACTCCACAGCAGACACCAAGCCCTGGAGTCCTGGAGGGTGGAGGACTTCACTACCAACATACTACACCACCCACCCTGACCCATCCCCACACACACACACACACACACACACACACACACACACACACACACACACACACACACACACACACACACACACACACACACACACACACACACACACACACACACACACACACACACACACACAATCAGTATTAACAGTATTTTCCATTAGATAATTAATGATTTATTTTTTCCGAAGGGGAAAATAATCAACAACATGAAAACATGGGTATTATTTTGTAAATACTTCATTTTTGTATCTATCTTGATGGGTAGGCTAGGCTGATTGAGCGCAAACAAGTGTATCAAATGCACTGTGTTGTACAATTTCAAATGTTTCTTTTGTTATCTAATTATTTATTGGTTCTTGAAATTTGAATCTACAATAATTTTTTTGTGAAAGTCTTTTTTGGTGTTGTGAGTTGGTTGTTAGCTGACGTTTGCATTGTTTTCTAATGATGTCAGTTTCTGTGTCTTTGTGAAGAATGTTAACAGGTCGTGAACTCAGACTCCTGACAGCGCATCCCATTTTATCACCTCACACACACACACACACACACACACACACACACACACACACACACACACACACACACACACACACACACACACACGCACACACACACACACACACACACACACACACACACACACACACACACACACACACACACACACACACACACACACACACACACACACACACACACACACACACACACGTAAACACACACACACACACACACACACAATTACACACATGCTGTGAACTCACATTAAAAATCTGCCAAACCTCGGCTTAAAATGTCCACATGTCCTCAAATGATCTTGAGGAAGCTGGAACAAGAGGAGGTGATTGGTCCTCTTTAACAATGTGTCTCCAGATGGAGCAGCTGTTTATCACTTCCTCCAGACTGACCCCTGACTATATATGGCAGCCTGTTCCCTATAAAGTGCACTGCTGTTGACCAGAGTAGTGCAGAAAAAAGGGTATAGTGTTCCATTTGGGATGCAGGCCAGGTGATTAACTTTAGCTTACTCTAGTCTGATATGTCCACTGAATCTGGAGACTTGAATGTTATGATGACATCATAGAGCCACCATACATGACATCCTGGCCAGTAGAATGTTCTAAAGCCCCCTTTCCTTTATCTTGACAGACATGTTCACTCTAAGTCTATGTGTGCGTGTGTGTGTGTGTGTGTGTGTGTGTGTGTGTGTGTGTGTGTGTGTGTGTGTGTGTGTGTGTGTTTCAAGTGAGGTGTCATATCATCAGCGTCCTCTCTCTGGTAGTTCCATACACAGAGAATGGATGCTCCACATTCAGCACACTACAATGACCCTGTTTAAATATGTCACAACGATCTGCCTGCATCCTCCACATGCTGACTACTGCAGTACAAGTGTTCTCCCTCCATGTGTCTCAAGCTTCGCTGAATAAAGCTTTGGGGTTCTGTCAACATGACATGAACCATCTCACTATTTTCTGTGCTAAAGACAAGGGAACATTTAAACTGCCAAATAAAAGAACCAATGACCTAAACATGTTGAGTGTTGGATGTTTTACGACTGACTGTCCTGCTGTCGATAAGAGACGTTGAGTAGGCTACTGTAAGTGATGTCAGTAGAACAGGGTCCCTAACTCGGTCCTGGGGACTGAACGTTCCCTTGGGGGCCTCGGGACCCAGTTTGAGAAACCCGGAAGTAGACTATCACCCATTCTTTTATTTCCTTTTCTTTTTAAATGCTCCCGATTGTAGCTGGTCATTGGGACAAACAAAACAATGTAAATCACATTTGTCTTAATCTGGATTTATTGTGTTGAATGTAGAGCAACATTAGCAGAGTGGAGTTTGGTCCCACATCAAGGCATCAGGGACTGTTTACAGGCTTGCTGGGTTAGGTACTGTAACCCTGGGTTACTGTAGAATACATGGTGGGCAGCAAACCAATCAGAGAGGAGGAGGCAACTACTCATCAAACACAAAAACATTTGAAATGGCTAAAAAAACTAAATCCATTAAACGTGTAAATGTATATCTGAGTATTCTTGGAATCTCTGAAATAAGTTCAACTGCATTCTCAACTTCCTTCTCAATTGTATCTTCTAAGAGTGGAGTTGTGTCGCGACAGAGATCTTTCTGTGGATCCATGAATGTCGCTGGTGGCAGACTGAGACAATCCACCTGTTTCTTATAGAAGTCCAGTTCAGTAGCAGTGAGCTCCGTCTCCTACTGTAGAGTGTTAGAGAGGTGAAGGTCTTCCCATCCTCATCCCATCTCTCCAGGGTCAGGAGGCAGTCTGAGCACGTTGGCAGGAGAACCTCAGTAACAGGGCTGGGGGTCACTGAGGTCCATGTTTTATTGTCATGCAGAGTAAAGTTAGAGTTGATCCTGTAGCATCTGAATCGAAAAGCATTTAGATGTGGAATACCGATGCCAAAGAAATGGGCGATGTCAAGAATGTTGTTCTGGGTACCGACCGGCACAGAGATCTCTATCCAGGCACTGTGTAATAAGGTATACAGTATTTGTTCCCAGAAAGGACCATCCGAACTCTCAGCAATATACATCCACTTCCCCAGAGTCTGCAAGATGGAAAGGCAGATAGACAATCTGGGTCAGCTGACACAAACAACCCTGTCTCCCTAACCATGGGTGGACAGACAGATGACGGACAGACAGATGACAGACAGACAGACGTACGGACAGACAGATGACGGACAGACAGATACACGGACAGACAGATACACGGACAGACAGATGACGGACAGACAGATGACGGACAGACAGAAGACGGACAGACAGACGTACGGACAGACAGATGACAGACAGACGGATGGACAGATGACGGACAGACAGATACACGGACAGACAGATGACGGACAGACAGATGACGGACAGACAGATACACGGACAGACAGATACACGGACAGACAGATGACGGACAGACAGATGACAGACAGACAGATGACAGGTGCATGGACAGACAGACAGTACAGTTCAGTAGATAGTACCTGATTGACACTGCTCAGCTCCAGTGGTCTCAGGAGATCATCACAGGTTAAAGGGGCTGCCTGGGAGCCACTCACTGAGAGAAGGCCCAGGACAACAGTGACACACACAGCCAGCATCATATCTCAATATGTCTCACTCACTATAATGACTCTCCCTGTGTCTCTGTACAGTAAGTCTGTCTCACTCACTCTAATGACTCTCCCTGTGTCTCTGTACAGTAAGTCTGTCTCACTCACTATAATGACTCTCCCTGTGTCTCTGTACAGTAAGTCTGTCTCACTCACTCTAATGACTCTCCCTGTGTCTCTGTACAGTAAGTCTGTCTCACTCACTATAATGACTCTCCCTGTGTCTCTGTACAGTAAGTCTGTCTCACTCACTATAATGACTCTCCCTGTGTCTCTGTACAGTAAGTCTGTCTCACTCACTATAATGACTCTCCCTGTGTCTCTGTACAGTAAGTCTGTCTCACTCACTATAATGACTCTCCCTGTGTCTCTGTACAGTAAGTCTGTCTCACTCACTATAATGACTCTCCCTGTGTCTCTGTACAGTAAGTCTGTCTCACTCACTATAATGACTCTCCCTGTGTCTCTGTACAGTAAGTCTGTCTCACTCACTATAATGACTCTCCCTGTGTCTCTGTACAGTAAGTCTGTCTCACTCACTATAATGACTCTCCCTGTGTCTCTGTACAGTAAGTCTGTCTCACTCACTATAATGACTCTCCCTGTGTCTCTGTACAGTAAGTCTGTCTCACTCACTATAATGACTCTCCCTGTGTCTCTGTACAGTAAGTCTGTCTCACTCACTATAATGACTCTCCCTGTGTCTCTGTACAGTAACTCTGTCTCACTCACTATAATGACTCTCCCTGTGTCTCTGTACAGTAAGTCTGTCTCACTCACTATAATGACTCTCCCTGTGTCTCTGTACAGTAAGTCTGTCTCACTCACTATAATGACTCTCCCTGTGTCTCTGTACAGTAAGTCTGTCTCACTCACTATAATGACTCTCCCTGTGTCTCTGTACAGTAAGTCTGTCTCACTCACTCTAATGACTCTCCCTGTGTCTCTGTACAGTAAGTCTGTCTCACTCACTATAATGACTCTCCCTGTGTCTCTGTACAGTAAGTCTGTCTCACTCACTATAATGACTCTCCCTGTGTCTCTGTACAGTAAGTCTGTCTCACTCACTATAATGACTCTCCCTGTGTCTCTGTACAGTAAGTCTGTCTCACTCACTATAATGACTCTCCCTGTGTCTCTGTACAGTAAGTCTGTCTCACTCACTATAATGACTCTCCCTGTGTCTCTGTACAGTAAGTCTGTCTCACTCACTATAATGACTCTCCCTGTGTCTCTGTACAGTAAGTCTGTCTCACTCACTCTAATGACTCTCCCTGTGTCTCTGTACAGTAAGTCTGTCTCACTCACTATAATGACTCTCCCTGTGTCTCTGTACAGTAAGTCTGTCTCACTCACTATAATGACTCTCCCTGTGTCTCTGTACAGTAAGTCTGTCTCACTCACTATAATGACTCTCCCTATGTCTCTGTACAGTAAGTCTGTCTCACTCACTATAATGACTCTCCCTGTGTCTCTGTACAGTAAGTCTGTCTCACTCACTATAATGACTCTCCCTGTGTCTCTGTACAGTAAGTCTGTCTCACTCACTCTAATGACTCTCCCTGTGTCTCTGTACAGTAAGTCTGTCTCACTCACTATAATGACTCTCCCTGTGTCTCTGTACAGTAAGTCTGTCTCACTCACTATAATGACTCTCCCTGTGTCTCTGTACAGTAAGTCTGTCTCTCTCTGCCTGTTGATGTTTCAGTGATGCTCAGGATACTTCCCATCTTTATATAATCTGTTTTCTCTCCTCTGCCTTTCATGGTAGTACAGATCAGATGTCAGGGACATTTACTGTTTGTTCTGTCTGGCAGAGGAGGCTGGTATGAGGATCTATAGGAGGACGGGCTCATTGTAATGGCTGGAATGGGATAATTGGAACGGTATCAAACACATCAAGCATATGGAAACTGTGTTTGACTCCGTTCCATTTTACTACATTCCAGCCAATACAATGAGGCCGTCCTCCTATAGCTCCTCCCTGCTCTGCTGTCTGGGTTCACAGTTCCACCACTGTTGCTAAATCTAAACAAGACAAAGTCCCACTCCTAATCTCGTGTGGACAGACTACATAACATAAAATGAGTATCTGATGCAATATTTTGGTTCTGAAATTTCATCACATGCGCAGAATACAACAGGTGTTTTTTAACCTTTATTTCACTTGTCAAGTCAGTTAAGAACCAATTGTTAGTTTCAATGACGGCCTAGGAACAGTGGGTTAACTGCCTGTTCAGGGGCAGAACGACAGATTTGTACCTTGTCAGCTCAGGGATTTGAACTTGAAACCTTTCGGTTACTAGTCCAACGCTCTAACCACTAGGCTACCCTGACCTTAAATGAAAATGCTTACTTACAAGCCCTTAATCAGCAATGCAGCTTTAAGAAAAATAAGTGTTAAGTAAAATATAGATTAATAAAAATAAAAGTAACAAGTAATTAAAGAGCAGCAATAAAATAACAATAGCGAGGCTATATACACGGGGTACCGGTACAGAGTCAATTAAAGTGACTATGCATAGATAATAAACAGAGAGTTAAAGAAGGGGGGCAATGCAAGTAGTCTGGGTAGTCATTTGATTAGCTCAGGGCTGCCCAACCCTCTTCCCCGGAGATCTACCATCCTGTGGGTTTTACATCCAACCCTAATTTAACACACCATACTCTACTAATTAGCTACTCAAGAAGACCTTAACAAGCTAAATTAGATATGCTACATAAGGGTTGGACTGAAAACCTACAGGACAGTAGATCTCCAAGAAGAGGGTTGGGCAGCCCTGGATCAGCTGTTCAGGAGTCTAGTGGCTTGTGGGTAGAAGCTGTTTAGAAGCCTCTTGGACCTAGACTTGGCGCTCCGGTACCGCTTGCCGTGCGGTAGCAGAGAGAACAGTCTATGACTAGGTGTCTGGAGTCTATGACAATTTTAGGCATTCCTCTGACACCGCCTGGTATAGAGGTCCTGGATGGCAGGAAGCTTGGCCCCAGTGATATACTGGGCTGTTTCGCACTACCCTCTGTAGTGGCTTACGGTCGGAGGCCGAGCAGTTGCCATACCAGGCAGTGATGCAACCAGTCAGGATGCTCTCGGTGGTGCAGCTGTAAAACGTTTTGAGTATCTGAGGTCTCATGCCAAGTCTTTTCAGCCTCCTGAGGGGAAATAGACTTTGTCGTTCCCTCTTCACGGCTGTGTGTTTGGACCATGATAGTTTGTTGGTGAGATGGACACCAAGGAACTTGAAGCTCTCAACCTGCTCTACCACTGCCCCGAACGAACCCATTCCTAAACAAAACCTGAACTCAGGGGTCAGCATAACATACTGACTGTAAAAACAACCTGAACTCCAAGGTCCATGTAACATACTGACCATAAAAACAACCTGAACTCAGGGGTCAACGTAACATACTGACTGTAAAAACAACCTGAACTCAGGGGTCAACGTAATATACTGACTGTAAAAACAACCTGAACTCAGGGGTCAACGTAACATACTGACTGTAAAAACAACCTGAACTCAGGGGTCAACGTAACATACTGACCATAAAAAAACAACCTGAACTCCAAGGTCCATGTAACATACTGACCATAAAAACAACCTGAACTCAGGGGTCAATGTAACATACTGACTGTAAAAACAACCTGAACTCAGGGGTCAACGTAACATACTGACCATAAAAACAACCTGAACTCCAAGGTCCATGTAACATACTGACCATAAAAACAACCTGAACTCAGGGGTCAACGTAACATACTGACTGTAAAAACAACCTGAACTCCAAGGTCCATGTAACATACTGACCATAAAAACAACCTGAACTCCAAGGTCCATGTAACATACTGACCATAAAAACAACCTGAACTCCAAGGTCCATGTAACATACTGACCATAAAAACAACCTGAACTCAGGGGTCAACGTAACATACTGACTGTAAAAACAACCTGAACTCCAAGGTCCATGTAACATACTGACCATAAAAACAACCTGAACTCAGGGGTCAACGTAACATACTGACTGTAAAAACAACCTGAACTCAGGGGTCAACGTAACATACTGACTGTAAAAACAACCTGAACTCAGGGGTCAACGTAACATACTGACTGTAAAAACAACCTGAACTCAGGGGTCAACGTAACATACTGACTGTAAAAACAACCTGAACTCCCAGGTCCATGTAACATACTGACCATTAAAACAACCTGAACTCAGGGGT
>NC_088240.1:85584771-85594437 GCF_036934945.1 Oncorhynchus masou masou
TGATCCTAGATCAGCACTCTGAGAAGTTTTATGAATATGGGCCCTGGTCCTCACCTGCCTTCAGGTCTGCTGACAATGTGCTCCTGTTTCATAATGACCAGGCCCTGACCCTGAGCCCTGGCCCTACAGAGGGCGCTCATGAGCACATCATCCTCTCTCTCTCTCTCTGTTGTTCCACCAGCAGCAGAATCCCTCTCTGTGATGAATACACACATCACCTCACGCATGGCTGGACTACTGCTGCCTGTCCACAGCCTCACCACAGTCAGGTAGGTACCCATAGTCAGGCACTAGGTGTGTATCCCAAATGTCACCCTATTCCCTATATAGTGCACTACTTTTGACCTGAGCCCTTGTCAAAAGTAGTGCGCTGTGTACGGAATAGGGTTCCATTTGGGATGCACACCAAGGACAATGACTACATTGTGATAGAAGGGCAATACGTTCTACTCTGCTGACCATAGCATTTTGTTACTAATGCCTTGTATTAAATACATGTCAATTCAATCGTCCCTCGGTGTAACTTGCTGATGTTGGTGGTTTCTCCAGTGGCCTGAGTTTAGGTGTGGAGCCCTTGGAACTGATTAGGTCTGTGTGCCCTTTACCTGCAGCCAGACTCCTTCACCCCGCAGGCTTGTTCCAGATGTGCCATTAAACGCTTGTATGATGTCCATCTGAAGGACTTATTGGAAAATCGCATGTCTTTATTACATTGTAATTACATGTGTAAGTACAGTGTTTGGATGGATCAGTTGAATTATTATATAATACACAGGGAATTGCTGGCCTCTCAGCGAAAGTGTTTGTTTGTGTCCGAATGGCACCCTTCTATTTATAGTGGACTACTTTTGACTAGGGTCCATACAGGTCTCTGGTCAAAAGTAGTGCACTACACAGGGAGTAATGTGCCATTTGGGACTTAACCTGTATGTTTTGTGATGCCTCCCCCACTTCAGTGAGAAGATTCGCTGGGAATCCTTGGCCAGCTGGACCCTCCAACCTGTTCCACAGCTTTCCCCCACAGGGAAATCTGTATCCTTCAAACTATTGTCCAGATTCAACTCCAATTGCCGTTTTTAAGATCAACGGTGATATTTTTTTAATGGCAAATTTGCCCTGAAATCAATAGGCCTGTGTTTGGATATCTCTCACATCCAAGTCATAGACTGTTCTCTCTGCTACCACACGGCAAGTGGTACCAATGCCAAGTCTGGAACCAACAGCACCCTGAACAGCTTCAACCTGCAAGTCATAGACTGTTCTCTCTGCTACCACACGGCAAGTGGTACCAATGCCAAGTCTGGAACCAACAGCACCCTGAACAGCTTCAACCTGCAAGTCATAGACTGTTCTCTCTGCTACCACACGGCAAGTGGTACCAATGCCAAGTCTGGAACCAACAGCACCCTGAACAGCTTCAACCTGCAAGTCATAGACTGTTCTCTCTGCTACCACACGGCAAGTGGTACCAATGCCAAGTCTGGAACCAACAGCACCCTGAACAGCTTCAACCTGCAAGTCATAGACTGTTCTCTCTGCTACCACACGGCAAGTGGTACCAATGCACCAAGTCTGGAACCAACAGCACCCTGAACAGCTTCAACCTGCAAGTCATAGACTGTTCTCTCTGCTACCACCACGGCAAGTGGTACCAATGCCAAGTCTGGAACCAACAGCACCCTGAACAGCTTCAACCTGCAAGTCATAGACTGTTCTCTCTGCTACCACACGGCAAGTGGTACCAATGCACCAAGTCTGGAACCAACAGCACCCTGAACAGCTTCAACCCGCAAGCCATAGACTGTTCTCTCTGCTACCACACGGCAAGTGGTACCAATGCCAAGTCTGGAACAAACAGCACCCTGAACAGCTTCAACCCGCAAGCCATAAGACTGCTAAATAGCTAATCAAATGGCTCCCTGCATTGACCCTATTTTGCACAGACTCTATACACACATACTGGACTCTACCCACACATACACTGACACCCCAACACACACACACACACCACATACGCTGTTGCTACTGTCTTATCTATCCTGTTGCCTAGTGACGTGACCCAAACCTATATGTACAGTACATAGCTACCCCGTAGCCCTGCACATCAACTCAGTTTTTTTTTCACCTTTATTTAACCAGATAGGCCAGTTGAGAACAAAGTTCTCATTTGCAACTGCGACCTGGCCAAGATAAAGCATAGCAGTGTGACACAGACAACAACACAGAGTTACACATGGAGTAAACAAATAAACAAGCCAATAACACAAACAAATCAATGACACAGGAGAAAAAAAGAAAGTCTATATACAGTGTGTGCAAAAGGCCTGAGGTGGTAGGCAATAAATAGGCCATAGGAGCGAATAGTTACAATTTAGCAGATTAACACTGGAGTGATAAATGAGCAGAGATGATGTGCAGGTAGAGATACTGGTGTGCAAAAGCGCAGAAAAGTAAATAAAATAAAAACAGTATGGGGATGAGGTAGGTAGATTGGGTGGGCTATTTACAGATGGACTATGTACAGCTGCAGCGATTGGTTAGCTGCTCAGATAGTTGATGTTTAAAGTTGGTGAGGGAAATAAGACTCCCAACTTCAGCGATCTTTGCAAATACTGGTACTCCTATATAGCCATGTTATTTTCTACTTCCTGTATATAGATAGCCATGTTATTTTCTACTTCCTGTATATAGCCATGTTATTTTCTACTCCCTGTATATAGATAGCCATGTTATTTTCTACTCCCTGTATATAGCCATGTTATTTTCTACTTCCTGTATATAGCCAGCCATGTTATTTTCTACTCCCTGTATATATTACAGCATTTCTTTCTTTACTTCCTGTATATAGATAGCCTTGTTATTTTCACTGTGTATTTATTTAATCCTCGTGCCACTATCTCTAGTTATTTTTTTATTCTTTAACTCTGCATTGTTGGAAAAGGACACGTAAGCATTTTACTGTTAGTCTAAACCTGTTGTGTACAGAGCATGTAAAATAATAAAATGGGTTAGATATCTATCCCATCTTTATTTCCCTTAACTGTGCTCTCAGTATAGTAGCCTGGCAGTGTTGGCTGTGGCCAGAGGCAACAAGGATGGATCTTGACTTATGTCCAATGAACTTCAGAAGCTGGAAAAAAGGGCATCGATGTGTCTCTTGGAACCCTTTTCCCTTGACCACTGGACTGGTGAGCAATATGCCTGTCACATGATACAAATGAGATATATGATTGGAAGATGCTGTGTAACATAAAGAAGTACCCTAGATTTGAGATGACACACAATCCATGATAACATCAGTCTTTTTTTATGACGTGGATGATGATTTAAGGCACCTCCCCCCCTCAGTTGAATGCATTCAGTTGTACAACTGACTAGGTATCCCTTAGGGTTATTGTATCAAAATAGAAGGTTCTGGATAATATGAACCTTTGATTGAATTAATTGTGAGAATAAATGTATTTAATTAAACTGAAAATGTATATCCAAAATAGTTGTCCGTTTTAACAAGTTTTTTTTTCGTGTTTGATTCCAGACCCTTTGATCAAGGTGGGAGACACCCTTCCTCACTGTCTGCTCCAATCACAGCAGTGTTACCTGCCTGCTCGGCCACGCTGTGCAGCGTGCTGGGGAGATGCTGCAAGCAAGGGCCTGCCTGCACTGGTACCAGCACTATGGTGTGGAGGAGCAGGACTTTCAGGAGGCTTTGGACTCATGCTCAGCTGTCATGCAGGAATATGGCACTCAGTGGCACCCCGGTAGGGCACTCAGTGGCACCCCGGTAGGGCACTCAGTGGCACCCCGGTAGGGGCACTCAGTGGCACCCCGGTAGAGGCACTCAGTGGCACCCCGGTAGGGGCACTCAGTGGCACCCTATTAGGTCTGCTAATATAAAGTCAAGCAGCTGTCTGTCATATATGTCTGAAAAAATGATGGCAGTGTTGGAATGGAAACCAGTCAGTCATAAGGTCAACTTGACACTTGTGTGAAGTGGACATGATGAACCACTATGGACTTTAATTCAGAGCCATAGAAGTAGGTTATGGCTTTGCTTCAATGGTCATTGTACAGTCAAATATTCCCACTAGTTTATATTTATTTTTAATCCTGTTTCCCTCTCATAGGTGATGATATTAAATATTGTATTTGTAATAAAATATGTATTGTGTATTTCAGATGTCTCACAAATGAATAGCCCATAAAGTAACCCATCTCCCCCAAAGGACATGGGCAGAACAAACTATGGAGATTTGTTCCTCAGTCACTCTGAGAATGTGCTGTGGCGGGCAGGCCGCAAGCAATGCCGGTAGAAGAGGAATATTGGGACAGGGCCAAACCCTCCCTAACCCGGACGATGCTAGGCCAATTTTGCGTCGCCCCACGGACCTCACGGTCGCGGCAGGTTGCAACAGAGCCTGGGCGCGAACCCAGGGTCTCTGCTGGCACAACTAGCACTGCGATGCAGTGCCCGAGACCACTGCGGCACCCGGGAGGCTATTTTACCTTTATTTAACTAGGCAAGTCAGTTTAAGAACAAATTCTTAATTTTACAATGACAGCCTACACCGACCAAACCCTAACCCGGACAATGCTGGGCCAATTCTGCGCTGCCCTATGGGACTCCCAATCACGGCCGGTTGTTATACAGCCTGGAATCAAACCAGGGTCTGTAGTGACGCCTCTAGCACTGGGATGCAGTGCCTTAGGCCGCTGCGCCACTCGGGAGCCCAGTGGGGTGGACGGTGTGGTGAAGTGTTAGAGCTTTGCATCGATGGACATGATAAAGAAGAACCTGGTCCGGTGGGAGTGACATTTTTTTGTGAGTAGTGGATCTGTACCATCACAGAGGGATAGGCCATCGAGTGACGTAAGGTTGGCTTCTTAGCATATGGTTATCAACAGTACCGCAGCAATGGAACATACATCACAGAAAATAGAAGTTGTGGTGTCAGCTTGCAGAGAAGTATTTGGGTATGAGATTTAACTTCAGAAGAGTTACAGGGTGTGTTGAGTAGTGGTGTCCCATCCTCCCAGGTCATTGGCATGGTGCAGGAGCAGATAGGGTAAATGTTTAGACACACCTACTCATTCAAGAGTTTCTCTTTTATTTTTACTATTTTCTACATTGTAGAATAATAGTGAAGACATCAAAACTATGAAATAAACACATATGGAATCATGTAACCAAAAAAGTGATAAATCAAAATATTTTCTTTTTTAAATTCTTCAAAGTAGCCACCCTTTGCCTTGATGACAGCTTTGCACACTTTTGGCATTCTCTCAACCAGCTTCATGAGGTAGTCACATGAATGGATTTAAATTAACAGGTGTGCCTTGTTAATTTGTGGAATTTCTTTCCTTCTTAATGCATTTGAGCCAATCAGCTGTGTTGTGACAAGATAGGGTTGGTACACATAAGATGGCCTTTTACCAAATAGGGCTACGTTCATATTATGGCAAGAACAGCTCAAATAAGCTAAGAGAAATGACAGTCTATCATTACTTTAAATCATGAAGGTCAGTCAATCTGGAAAATTTCAAGATATTTGAAAGTTTCTTCAAGTGCAGTCACAAAAACCATCAAGCGCTATGAAACTGTCTCTCATGAGACCGCCACAGGAAAAGAAGACCCAGAGTTACCTCTGCTGCTGAGGAGAAGTTCATTAGAGTTACCAGCCTCAAATCGGCAATTAACTGCACCTCAGATCGCAAACTATATAAATGCTTCACAGGGATCAAGTAACAGACACATCTCAACATCAACTGTTCATAGGAGACTGCGTGAATCAGGCCTTCATGGTTGAATTGCTTCAAAGAAACCACTACTAAAGGACACCAATAATAAGAAGAGTCTTGCTTGGGCCAAGAAACATGAGCAATGGACATTAGACAGGTGGAAATATGTCCTTTGGTCTGATATTTGGTTCCAACCGCCGTGTCTTTGTGAGACGCAGTGTATGTGAACGGATGATCTCCGCATGTGGTTCCCACCGTGAAGCATGGAGAAGGAGGTGTGATGGTGAGGGCGTGCGTTGCAAGCGACACTGATTTATTTAGAATTCAAGGCACACGTAACCAGCATGGCGACCACAGCATTCTGCAGCGATACGCCATACCATCTGATTTGCACTTAGTGGGACTATCATTTGTTTTTCAACAGGACAATGACCCAACACACCTCCAGGCAGTGTAAGGGCTATTTGACCAAGAAGGAGAGTGATGGAGTGCTGCGTCAGATGACCTGGCCTACACAATCACCCGACCCTCAACCTTATTGAGATGGTTTGGGATGAGTTGGAATGCAGAGTGAAGAAAAAGCAGCCAACAAGTGCTCAGCGTATGTGGGAAAGCATTTAATGAAGCTGGTTGAGAGAATGTCAAGAGTTTGCAAAGCTGTCATCAAGGCAAAGGGTGGCTCCTTTGAAGAATATAAAATAAAATTTGATTTGTTTGATTACTACATGATTCCATATGTGTTATTTCATAGTTGTGATGACTTCCCTATTATTCTACAATATAGAAAAATAAAGAAAGCCCCTTGAATGAGAGGGTGTTTCCAAACTTTGGACTGGTAGTATGTATGTATGATGTATGTATGTCACAAAATGTAACGTGATTTAACACACACAACCACAAAGTAGGTGGCGGCATGCACAAACAAAATGTGTGAACGCCATGATGCCAAAGAAGAAGAAATGACATGCGAGACAGTGTTGCCAACAACACATTTTCAAAAAAGTGACTCGCGAGAAATCTAGCGACTTTTCTGGTGTGATTGGAGACTTAGAGACTCTGACGTGAAAGCACTTATCGTTCTTACTCTTCTCAACGAGCAGCAGGTGCTGCTGTGCGCCTCTCTTCCGTCCCAAATCACTCACAAGTGGCCCAGTCCTCACGCAGCAGTCCCTCCCAGCTGCAGTCAGAACAGGAGATGTTCACCCTTCGTGTCCAGACTGCAAATGAATTGTGCATGCGGGAAGCCACCGCCGCTGATCCCACCCTGGCTTACGTAAAAATATATACACTGCTCAAAAAATAAAGGGAACACTAAAATAACACAACCTAGATTTGAATGAATGAAATATTCTCATTAAATACTTTTTCTTTACATAGTTGAATGTGCTGACAACAAAATCACACAAATGATCAATGGAAATCAAACGTATCAACCCATGGAGGTCTGGATTTGGAGTCACACTCAAAATTAAGTGGAAAACCACACTACAGGCTGATCCAACTTGATGTAATGTCCTTAAAACAAGTCAAAATGAGGCTCAGTAGTGTGTGTGGCCTCCACATGCCTGTATGACCTCCCACAATGCCTGGGCATGCTCCTGATGAGGTGGCGGATGGTCTCCTGAGGATCTCCTCCCAGACCTGGACTAAAGCCTCCGCAACTCCTGGACAGTCTGTGGTGCAACGTGGCGTTGGTGGATGGAGCGAGACATGATGTCCCAGATGTGCTCAATTGGATTCAGGTTCAGGAACGGGCGGGCCAGTCCATAGCATCAATGCCTTCCTCTTGCAGGAACTGCTGACACACTCCAGCCACATGAAGGCTAGCATTGTCTTGCATTAGGAGGAACCCAGGGCCAACCGCACCAGCATATGGTCTCACAAGGGGTCTGAGGATCTCATCTCTGTACCTAATGGCAGTCAGGCTACCTCTGGCGAGCACATGGAGGGCTGTGCGGCCACTTTCTTCCACTCTAAATTCCAAGCATCTGCCTCTAACCCTAGGAAGCTCTTTGCCACCTTCTCCTCCCTCCTGAAATCCTCCTCCCCCTCCCCCCCCTCCTCCCTCTCTGCAGATGACTTCGTCAACCATTTTGAAAAGAAGGTCGACGACATCCGATCCTCGTTTGCTAAGTCAAACGACACCGCTGGTTCTGCTCACACTGCCCTACCCTGTGCTCTGACCTCTTTCTCCCCTCTCTCTCCAGATGAAATCTCGCTTCTTGTGACGGCCGGCCGCCCAACAACCTGCCCGCTTGACCCTATCCCCTCCTCTCTTCTCCAGACCATTTCCGGAGACCTTCTCCCTTACCTCACCTCGCTCATCAACTCATCCCTGACCGCTGGCTACGTCCCTTCCGTCTTCAAGAGAGCGAGAGTTGCACCCCTTCTGAAAAAACCTACACTCGATCCCTCCGATGTCAACAACTACAGACCAGTATCCCTTCTTTCTTTTCTCTCCAAAACTCTTGAACGTGCCGTCCTTGGCCAGCTCTCCCGCTATCTCTCTCAGAATGACCTTCTTGATCCAAATCAGTCAGGTTTCAAGACTAGTCATTCAACTGAGACTGCTCTTCTCTGTATCACGGAGGCGCTCCGCACTGCTAAAGCTAACTCTCTCTCCTCTGCTCTCATCCTTCTAGACCTATCGGCTGCCTTCGACACTGTGAACCATCAGATCCTCCTCTCCACCCTCTCCGAGTTGGGCATCTCCGGCGCGGCCCACGCTTGGATTGCGTCCTACCTGACAGGTCGCTCCTACCAGGTGGCGTGGCGAGAATCTGTCTCCTCGCCACGCGCTCTCACCACTGGTGTCCCCCAGGGCTCTGTTCTAGGCCCTCTCCTATTCTCGCTATACACCAAGTCACTTGGCTCTGTCATAACCTCACATGGTCTCTCCTATCATTGCTATGCAGACGACACACAATTAATCTTCTCCTTTCCCCCTTCTGATGACCAGGTGGCGAATCGCATCTCTGCATGTCTGGCAGACATATCAGTGTGGATGACGGATCACCACCTCAAGCTGAACCTCGGCAAGACGGAGCTGCTCTTCCTCCCGGGGAAGGACTGCCCGTTCCATGATCTCGCCATCACGGTTGACAACTCCATTGTTTCCTCCTCCCAGAGCGCTAAGAACCTTGGCGTGATCCTGGACAACACCCTGTCGTTCTCAACTAACATCAAGGCGGTGGCCCGTTCCTGTAGGTTCATGCTCTACAACATCCGCAGAGTACGCCCCTGCCTCACACAGGAAGCGGCGCAGGTCCTAATCCAGGCACTTGTCATCTCCCGTCTGGATTACTGCAACTCGCTGTTGGCTGGGCTCCCTGCCTGTGCCATCAAACCCCTACAACTCATCCAGAACGCCGCAGCCCGTCTGGTGTTCAACCTTCCCAAGTTCTCTCACGTCACCCCGCTCCTCCGCTCTCTCCACTGGCTTCCAGTTGAAGCTCGCATCCGCTACAAGACCATGGTGCTTGCCTACGGAGCTGTGAGGGGAACGGCACCGCAGTACCTCCAGGCTCTGATCAGGCCCTACACCCAAACAAGGGCACTGCGTTCATCCACCTCTGGCCTGCTCGCCTCCCTACCACTGAGGAAGTACAGTTCCCGCTCAGCCCAGTCAAAACTGTTCGCTGCTCTGGCCCCCCAATGGTGGAACAAACTCCCTCACGACGCCAGGACAGCGGAGTCAATCACCACCTTCCGGAGACACCTGAAACCCCACCTCTTCAAGGAATACCTAGGATAGGATAAGTAATCCTTCTCACCCCCCCCCCCCTTAATGATTTAGATGCACTATTGTAAAGTGGCTGTTCCACTGGATGTCAGAAGGTGAATTCACCAATTTGTAAGTCGCTCTGGATAAGAGCGTCTGCTAAATGACTTAAATGTAAATGTAAATGTAAAGAAATGCCACCCCACACC
>NC_088240.1:85594937-85640532 GCF_036934945.1 Oncorhynchus masou masou
GAGGCTTCTTATCTGAACAGCAGGATACAGGAGACAGTAGAGACTTCTTATCTGAACAGGAGGAGACAGTAGAGACTTCTTATCTGAACAGCAGGAGACAGTAGAGGCTTCTTATCTGAACAGGAGCAGACAGGAGACAGTAGAGACTTCTTATCTGAACAGCAGGAGACAGTAGAGACTTCTTATCTGAACAGGAGCAGACAGGAGACAGTAGAGGCTTCTTATCTGAACAGCAGCAGACAGGAGACAGTAGAGACTTCTTATCTGAACAGGAGGAGACAGTAGAGGCTTCTTATCTGAACAGCAGCAGACAGGAGACAGTAGAGGCTTCTTATCTGAACAGCAGGAGACAGTAGAGGCTTCTTATCTGAACAGCAGGAGACAGGAGACAGTAGAGACATCCTATCCCTTCAATCTTATCTGTTATCCTGATGACGTTGTCACGGAGACCTCAAGTCATAGCCCTTCTTTATCAGGATATTTTTAGACTCAGCTGGGGTCTGTTCAGGAGGGTGTAGCGTTACAGCTGGGGTCTGTTTAGGTGTGTGTAACGTTACAGCTGGGGTCTATTCAGGTGTGTGTAATGTTACAGCTGGGGTCTGTTCAGGTGGGTGTAACGTTACAGCTGGGGTCTGTTCAGGTGGGTGTAACGTTACAGCTGGGGTCTGTTCAGGAGGGTGTAACGTTACAGCTGGGGTCTGTTCAGTTGGGTGTAACGTTACAGCTGGGGTCTGTTCAGGAGGGTGTAACGTTACAGCTGGGGTCTGTTCAGGTGGGTGTAGCTTTACAGCTGGCGTCTGTTCAGGAGGACGTAACGTTACAGCTGGGGTCTGTTCAGGTGGGTGTAACGTTACAGCTGGGGTCTGTTCAGGAGGACGTAACGTTACAGCTGGGGTCTGTTCAGGAGGGTGTAACGTTACAGCTGAGGTCTATTCAGGTGTGTGTAATGTTACAGCTGGGGTCTGTTCAGGTGGGTGTAACGTTACAGCTGGGGTCTATTCAGGTGTGTGTAATGTTACAGCTGGGGTCTGTTCAGGTGGGTGTAACGTTACAGCTGGGGTCTGTTCAGGTGGGTGTAACGTTACAGCTGGGGTCTGTTCAGGAGGGTGTAACGTTACAGCTGGGTTCTGTTCAGTTGGGTGTGCGTTACAGCTGGGGTCTGTTCAGGAGGTGTAACGTTACAGCTGGGGTCTGTTCAGGTGGGTGTAGCGTTACAGCTGGCGTCTGTTCAGGAGGACGTAACGTTACAGCTGGGGTCTGTTCAGGTGGGTGTAACGTTACAGCTGGGGTCTGTTCAGGAGGACGTAACGTTACAGCTGGGGTCTGTTCAGGAGGGTGTAACGTTACAGCTGGGGTCTGTTCAGGTGGGTGTAGCGTTACAGCTGGGGTCTGTTCAGGAGGGTGTAACGTTACAGCTGGGGTCTGTTCAGGAGGACGTAACGTTACAGCTGGGGTCTGTTCAGGAGGACGTAACGTTACAGCTGGGGTCTGTTCAGGTGGGTGTAGCGTTACAGCTGGGGTCTGTTCAGGAGGTTGTAGCGTTACAGCTGGGGTCTGTTCAGGAGGTTGTAGCGTTACAGCTGGGGTCTGTTCAGGAGGACGTAACGTTACAGCTGGGGTCTGTTCAGGTGGGTGTAACGTTACAGCTGGGGTCTGTTCAGGTGGGTGTAACGTTACAGCTGGGGTCTGTTCAGGAGGGTGTAACGTTACAGCTGGGGTCTGTTCAGGTGGGTGTAACGTTACAGCTGGGTTCTGTTCAGTTGGGTGTAACGTTACAGCTGGGGTCTGTTCAGGAGGGTGTAACGTTACAGCTGGGGTCTGTTCAGGTGGGTGTAGCGTTACAGCTGGCGTCTGTTCAGGAGGACGTAACGTTACAGCTGGGGTCTGTTCAGGTGGGTGTAACGTTACAGCTGGGGTCTGTTCAGGAGGACGTAACGTTACAGCTGGGGTCTGTTCAGAAGGGTGTAACGTTACAGCTGGGGTCTGTTCAGGTGGGTGTAGCGTTACAGCTGGGGTCTGTTCAGGAGGGTGTAACGTTACAGCTGGGGTCTGTTCAGGTGGGTGTAACGTTACAGCTGGGGTCTGTTCAGGTGGGTGTAGCGTTACAGCTGGGGTCTGTTCGGGAGGACGTAACGTTACAGCTGGGGTCTGTTCAGGTGGGTGTAACGTTACAGCTGGGGTCTGTTCAGGAGGACGTAACGTTACAGCTGGGGTCTGTTTAGGTGTGTGTAATGTTACAGCTGGGGTCTATTCAGGTGGGTGTAACGTTACAGCTGGGGTCTGTTCAGGTGGGTGTAACGTTACAGCTGGGGTCTGTTCAGGAGGGCGTAACGTTACAGCTGGGGTCTGTTCAGGTGGGTGTAACGTTACAGCTGGGGTCTGTTCAGGAGGACGTAACGTTACAGCTGGGGTCTGTTCAGGTGGGTGTAGCGTTACAGCTGGGGTCTGTTCAGGAGGTTGTAGCGTTACAGCTGGGGTCTGTTCAGGAGGTTGTAGCGTTACAGCTGGGGTCTGTTCAGGAGGACGTAACGTTACAGCTGGGGTCTGTTCAGGTGGGTGTAACGTTACAGCTGGGGTCTGTTCAGGTGGGTGTAACGTTACAGCTGGGGTCTGTTCAGGAGGGTGTAACGTTACAGCTGGGGTCTGTTCAGGTGGGTGTAACGTTACAGCTGGGGTCTGTTCAGGAGGGTGTAACGTTACAGCTGGGGTCTGTTCAGGTGGGTGTAACGTTACAGCTGGGGTCTGTTCAGGAGGGTGTAACGTTACAGCTGGGGTCTGTTCAGGAGGGTGTAACGTTACAGCTGGGGTCTGTTCAGGTGGGTGTAACGTTACAGCTGGGGTCTGTTCAGGTGGGTGTAACGTTACAGAACGTTCAACAGACATAACATCACAGGAGGCTGCTGAGGGGAGAACGGCTCATAACAAGGTTCGAAACGGAGCGAATGGAATGGCATCAAACACCTGGAAACCATGTGTTCTCCTAATTAAGGTGCCACCAACCTCCTGTGCATGACATGAACAGACATTATGATCGGTAGACTAGAGAATCTGCAATATTCTCAATATTTAATCTTACTGAATACACACCTGGTAGCTTTTATACTGACTGACTGATGAACAGACTGATAGATTGACTGGCTGGCGAACTGATAAACAGACTGATAGATTGACTGACTGGCGAACTGATAAACAGACTGATTGATTGACTGACTGGCTGGCTGACTGGCAAACTGATAAACAGACTGATAGATTGACTGACTGGCTGGCTGACTGGCGAACTGATAAACAGACTGATAGATTGACTGACTGACTGGCTGGCTGACTGGCGAACTGATAAACAGACTGATAGATTGACTGGCTGACTGGCGAACTGATAAACAGACTGATTGATTGACTGACTGGCTGGCTGACTAGTTAACTGATAAACAGACTGATTGATTGACTGACTGGCTGACTGACTGGCGAACTGATAAACAGACTGATAGATTGACTGACTGACTGGCTGGCTGACTGGCGAACTGATAAACAGACTGATAGATTGACTGGCTGACTGGCGAACTGATAAACAGACTGATTGATTGACTGACTGGCTGGCTGACTGGTTAACTGATAAACAGACTGATTGATTGACTGACTGGCTGACTGACTGGCGAACTGATAAACAGACTGATAGATTGACTGGCTGACTGGCGAACTGATAAACAGACTGATTGATTGACTGACTGGCTGGCTGACTGGTTAACTGATAAACAGACTGATTGATTGACTGACTGGCTGACTGACTGGCAAACTGATAGACAGACTGATAGACAGACTGGCTGACTGGGAAAAGGGGGATGTTTGTTGTTGTTATTGCTTGTTGATGTATTTGGTTGGCTGCGTGTCTGTTGAGTCCCTGGAGTCCTGGTCGTCCATGGGAACAGGAAGTTGGATGACTTCAGGAAGGGGAGTTCTAGTCACACTGATGGCTTCCCCCTCCTCTCTGTATCTTCCTGGCCGCAGGCCCCAGCTCCACCTTACAAACCCTCTCAGCGAACTTCAGAGAACACATGGTCTCTCCCACGTTACTCTCCAGAGCAGACACCTGGAGGACCAGAGCATCAGAGAGGACACTTCCACACAGATATGACAGTATAATCAGTGTGTTTGATGTAGTGTACTGTATGTTATGTAAGCCAGGCTGGACCACCTTAGCCTAGTTGTCTTGTAATGTGTAGGCTAAATACAGTATGGACTTCTCCATTCAGAATGCTTTTTAGTCCAGGACAAGGCTTAATGTCCGGGAAGCCAGCCCTATGAGTATACATATAGATGGATATACAGACATTGTAATCTGTGTGTGTCAGACATACTGTACTGTCCTGAGTCCCTACCTGCACCACCATGGCCGTCTTGTTGCCCTTCCCCAGTGAGTCCTGCAGCAGGTATGTGAGGCGACTGTTTCTGAAGGGGATGTGTTTCTCCTTCCCCCTCAGAGCCTGGATAACGTCCCCCAGAGCCAGCAGAGAGCGGTTGATGTTCTGGGCCTCCTTCAGCCTCTCTCCCTCAGCTCCTGACTTCCAGACCCTCTCAGAGCCAGCCAGGTCCACCAGGTTCAACTTGCCTGCAGATGTAAAAAAACAATCACCTGTTAACGTAACATTTTCTGGTCCCTTGAATCGTGTCAATATTTGGAACCGGCCCACTTGCCAAATGAGTAGTGCACCCCGGACAAAACACACCTCGCCGACGAACGCTGAAAAGCAGCGGGCGTCGATGAACGGTGGTGATTCAGCATGTAGAATCACATGGAAATGAACAGAAAATGACAGCCACTGTTCTGATCACTGGCAATAGGGCAGCCACCTGCTGCTTCTAACGGTTCGTTGGCACTGTGTGTCCCGTCTCTAAGGTGTGACGTACCTGTGGTCTTGGCCCCGCTGGCCAGGTCAGTCCCCAGCACAGTGATCATGAGGAGGGCATGAGAGCGAGAGCTGTGCTGGTTCATCTGGGTCCCGAAGGTGATCCTGTTTCGACGCGCCTGCGCCAGAAGCTACACAGGAAGTGACAGATTTCATGGAAATGTGATATAGAATTATAGGAAACTTGCAAGTAACATATTTTCATATGATTGTATACACTTTCCCATTACAGTAAATGAACCATTAGGGTTCTGATGGAGATGTATGGCTCTGTAGGTAGAGCACGGCACAGCAGGTAGAGCACGGCTCAGCAGGTAGAGCACGGCACAGCAGGTAGAGCACGGCACAGCAGGTAGAGCACGGCACAGCAGGTAGAGCACGGCTCAGCAGGTAGAGCACGGCTCAGCAGGTAGGTGCACGGCTCAGCAGGTAGAGCACGGCTCAGCAGGTAGAGCACGGCTCAGCAGGTAGACCACGGCTCAGCAGGTAGAGCACGGCTCAGCAGGTAGACCACGGCTCAGCAGGTAGGTGCACGGCTCAGCAGGTAGGTGCACGGCTCAGCAGGTAGAGCACGGCTCAGCAGGTAGACCACGGCTCAGCAGGTAGAGCACGGCTCAGCAGGTAGAGCACGGCTCCGCAGGTAGAGCACGGCTCAGCAGGTAGGTGCACGGCTCAGCAGGTAGAGCACGGCTCAGCAGGTAGAGCACGGCTCAGCAGGTAGGTGCACGGCTCAGCAGGTAGAGCACGGCTCCGCAGGTAGGTGCACGGCTCAGCAGGTAGGTGCACGGCTCAGCAGGTAGGTGCACGGCTCAGCAGGTAGAGCACGGCTCAGCAGGTAGGTGCACGGCTCAGCAGGTAGGTGCACGGCTCAGCAGGTAGAGCACGGCTCATCAGGTAGAGCACGGCTCAGCAGGTAGAGCACGGCTCAGCAGGTAGGTGCACGGCTCAGTAGGTAGGTGCACGGCTCAGTAGGTAGAGCACGGCTCATCAGGTAGGTGCACGGCTCAGTAGGTAGAGCACGGCTCAGCAGGTAGAGCACGGCTCATCAGGTAGGTGCACGGCTCAGCAGGTAGGTGCACGGCTCAGCAGGTAGAGCACGGCTCAGCAGGTAGAGCACGGCTCAGCAGGTAGAGCACGGCTCAGCAGGTAGAGCACGGCTCAGCAGGTAGGTGCACGGCTCAGCAGGTAGGTGCACGGCTCAGCAGGTAGGTGCACGGCTCAGCAGGTAGAGCACGGCTCAGCAGGTAGGTGCACGGCTCAGTAGGTAGAGCACGGCTCAGCAGGTAGAGCACGGCTCAGCAGGTAGGTGCACGGCTCAGCAGGTAGGTGCACGGCTCAGCAGGTAGGTGCACGGCTCAGCAGGCAGAGCACGGCTCAGCAGGTAGAGCACGGCTCAGCAGGTAGAGCACGGCTCAGCAGGTAGAGCACGGCTCTTGCAACACCAGGATTGTGGGTTCTATTCCCTGGGCAACCCAGACGTAAAATGTTTGCCGGTTGACTGTAAGTTTCTTTGAATAAAAGTGTCTGTTAAATGGCTTAATACAGTATATTCAGTTATTATTCAATTTGAGGTCGAAAAGTCAAGGAAATTATCTATTGATATAGTTGGATAAATCAGTCTCACTGAAAAAAGTATACAGTTGCAAAAATTCAGGTAACTCTCCCCAAATTCCCAGGTTTTCCAGAAATAATGGTTGGAAGATTCTACCAATCAGCAGGGAATAAGCAGGAAATCTCTGGAAAGTTACCAGGACTTTCACCCTAAGAAACATAAATGTGAGTCTCCTCACTTTCTTGATGTGTTGGAAGCTCTTGACCTCTATGAGCCTGAGTCCAGGGACGTGCAGCTGTCCTGTTCCGTCTGGGTTGATCTTAATGTCCAGCTTCTCTCCATCCTTACTCAGCAGGTCTCTGGGGACAGAACAGGACGTTATTGTCAGATCATCACAACACTAACACTAACTTAACACCTGAAACCCCACCTCTTCAAGGAATACCTAGGATAGGATAAGTAATCCTTCTCACCCCCCCCCCCCTTAATGATTTAGATGCACTATTGTAAAGTGGCTGTTCCACTGGATGTCAGAAGGTGAATTCACCAATTTGTAAGTCGCTCTGGATAAGAGCGTCTGCTAAATGACTTAAATGTAAATGTAAACTTAAAGCACTTTTCATCTATTTAAGTCCTAGGCCTCATTTACTAATATAAAACAATATAGTAGCACAAATATAAAACGGAAGACTCGAATAACGAATCATAAAACATATCGCCACTTCTAAATGCTGGGATATTTTTCTGCCAGTCATTGAGAGGGAAGGAGAGCAGCTGGGAAGGTACCTGAGCACCTCGTTGTAGATCTCCACAGAGCTGACAGTCACGGTGTACGTCCACATGTCCTTCCTGTCCTCTATCTCACTAAACAGGTGTTTCAGAGCACGCTGGTTGATGCCTGGGTTCTCTGTGCTGCCCTGACGACAACACAGGATGGAGATTTTGATACAACGAGTCAATTTCAATCAAATATTCAGCCTTATTTAACAACAACACATTTATAAACCAAACATTACACATTCGTATGCAGTGCTACAACACACCTCCATGGTGTAGGTCTTCCCAGAGCCAGTCTGCCCATAGGCAAAGATGCAGACATGATACCCATCTATACAGGATGACACAAGGGGCTCGATCTCCTGGAAGACCTTAGACACAGTAGAAAACCAAAGGTTAGCGAGTGTGTATCGTTCACAGTCACTGCTGTTTTTTGAGTCACACCGCAGAAACTGAAATACCACCCCTGAGCCATCATGGCGTCCACTCATTTAAATAGATAGAGAGGTGACAGCACTGTGTCTCGTAATGGAGGCTGAGTTTCTCAGTACCTCTTCCTGAGTGGCCTGAGGGTGGAAGACACGGTCCAGTTCAAAGTTGTGGCTGCGGCCCTGCCCTTTCAGCACGGAGAGAGCTGATTCGTTGTTGGGGTCCGTGGTTACCACCACCGATTGGCCCTCCTCATGCTGGTCCTCCTTCAGAACCGGCTTCACACGGCACAGCACACGGATGTTGCCTAGCAACAATGACAGTTTATTTTAATAATGATACAGCGTTATATATAATTGCCTTTTTTTCAATAGAAAAAAGAGAGTCCCTCCTCCAGTCTCTTCCTTCATCTGGAAGTTGTTTCACCGTACCTTTGAGCTCGACCAGCTGCTCGTGGTACTTCCTCCGCAGTGCCACCTCCTTCCTGTACTTCTCCAGGAGGTCCTTGTTGGCCTCCGACATCTCACTCATAGCTGCTGATATCTACACAGACAGGCCAGAGATAAACGGTGAAATCTCACTCATAGCTGATGATATCTACACAGACAGGCCAGAGATAAACGGTGAAATCTCACTCATAGCTGCTGATATCTACACAGACAGGCCAGAGATAAACGTGAAATCTCACTCATAGCTGCTGATATCTACACAGACAGGCCAGAGATAAACGGTGAAATCTCACTCATGGCTGCTGATATCTACACAGACAGGCCAGAGATAAACGGTGAAATCTCACTCATAGCTGCTGATATCTACACAGACAGGCCAGAGATGAACGGTGAAATCTCACTCATAGCTGCTGATATCTACACAGACAGGCCAGAGATAAACGGTGAAATCTCACTCATAGCTGCTGATATCTACACAGACAGGCCAGAGATAAACGGTGAAATCTCACTCATAGCTGCTGATATCTACACAGACAGGCCAGAGATAAACGGTGAAATCTCACTCATGGCTGCTGATATCTACACAGACAGGCCAGAGATAAACGGTGAAATCTCACTCATAGCTGCTGATATCTACACAGACAGGCCAGAGATAAACGGTGAAATCTCACTCATATCTGCTGATATCTACACAGACAGGCCAGAGATGAACGGTGAAATCTCACTCATAGCTGCTGATATCTACACAGACAGGCTAGAGAGAAATGGTGAAATCTCACTCATAGCTGTTGATATCTACACAGACAGGCCAGAGATTTACGGTGAAATCTCACTCATAGCTGCTGATATCTACACAGACAGGCCAGAGATAAACGGTGAAATCTCACTCATAGCTGCGGATATCTACACAGACAGGCCAGAGATAAACGGTGAACACACACCTCACCTTTTCAGCTTGACCTTTAATTAATGTTATATCTTTACTGTAACTTCAGACATCGTTTTCTCTTTACATCTTTTCTGCTGCCTTCTGTTGGGTGTTTATCTCTTTCATTTGATTGATTTACAGTTTTGTGGGTTTAAACTGCACTTTAAATAAAGTTTGATTTGACTTGAAACAACGCTGGTTAATCCAGCAGCAGTGTTTTGTGGGACCTGTTTCTTGGCGTCGGTGATGGCTGCTCCGTAGAAGTCGGAGAAGTTGCGGACCTGGCTCCTCAGGCTGGCGTAGTCTGTCTTCATGGTGCGCAGGGTCGGAGGGAGCGCTGTCAGACGCTTCTGCAGGTCTGCCACAGGACACACACACAGACACACAGACACAGACACACACACACAGACACACACACACAGACACACACACAGACACACACACACACACACACAGACACACACACACACACACACACAGACACACACACACAGACACACACACACACGCACACACAAACAGAGAAAGAAAGAAAGAAAGAAAGACAGTCACAGATGCTCAATGGTGATGTGATGAGCATGAAGCACAACATCCTATGAATCAACAGCGCTCCCAGATTCAACAAGCCCATATCATAGCATATCTGCACAGCCTGTAGAAGCTTCTGAAGGTTGTACTAGATGGGACTCACTAAAGAACTGGTCCTGCAGGCTCTGGAAGTGTTCTACGGAGCAGGTCGCTGCAGCCTTCACAGCCTCCTCCCTCTTCTCCTCCAGGTGACCTATCTCCTTCAGCAGTTCCTCCTGCAGTACACTGATCTCCCGCTCGTACGCTGCAATCTGGGAGAGGCAGTGCCATTCACATTCAGCATATGATGATGAGGTTCATGAATTGGAATGCGTCCCAAATGCCACCCTGCTCCCCATTTCGTTCACTACTTTAGACCAGGAGCCATTGGGCTCCAGCCAACATGGGCCCAGTAGTACGTGACATAGGGAATAGGATGCCATATTGGATGCAGATAATAACTTGCACAGCTTGGTAGGAATGAAGGTTACTATTATACACTTTAGTTTCTTCTTCTGGTTAGTAATTTAACTGTTAAATCTCGTCATTGTGAACTTTGAAGTAGAATACATTTTTTCTCAGGAATGTAATGTTTGTTCATGAATATTTCACAGAACATATTGACCTTTTTCTGAGGACGTTCAAACCAATACGGGGACTTTTCATTGGTTCTCACCTTGTGTTGCAGGCGACTTTTCATTGGTTCTCACCTTGTGTTGCAGGTGACTTTTCATTGGTTCTCACCTTGTGTTGCAGGTGACTTTTCATTGGTTCTCACCTTGTGTTGCAGGTGACTTTTCATTGGTTCTCACCTTGTGTTGCAGGTGACTTTTCATTGGTTCTCACCTTGTGTTGCAGGTTACAGCTGAATTCATCTGACTTCCTGATGTGCTCCTCCAGTTGTCTGCACTTCTCGTTCTGATTGGTCAGTTTCTCTGACAGCTGCTCGTTCCTCTCTCTGGCCTCAGCCAACTGCCTCAGAGTCACCGGGGACTCCACCTCCACAGTTTGAGTGACAATCTGTCCCGGAAAATACCAATGACGGTTATAACCTCATTTAATATAAAACCATTTATTCAACAAGACCAGTTTCTGATTCCAAACCATCAGAAAACTGATTCATTTGAATGAATCCGGGACCGAGTGGCGCAGCAGTCTAAAGCACTGTATCACAGTGTTAGAGGCATCACTACAGACCCGGGTTCGATCCTGGGCTGTATCACAACCGGCTGTGATTGGGAGTCCCATAGAGCGGGGCACAGTTGTCCAGGTTAGGGAAGGGTTTGGCCGGGGTAGGCCATCATTGTAAATAAGAATTTGTTCTTAACTGACTTGCCTAGTTAAATAAAGGTAAAATAAGAGAATGAGAAGGTAATGTATACACAGCAAGGTGTCTTTTTCAGACAATCCCTACCTTGACCTGTGGCTCTTTGGCCCTCTCTTTATCCAGCTCTAGCTGCAGCTCCCTCACTCTCTCCTCTCTTCTCCTCTGCTCCTCTCCTCTCCTCCACTCGCTTTGTTCGCTCTGTCTCTCCAGGTGAGACAGCTGATCAGCCCGCTGCTGCAGGGAACTCTCCAGGTGCTGCACCCGGCTGCGCAGGTTCTCATTCTCCTACAGGGGGAGACAGAGAGCACCGTTAGAGAGAACATTCTCCTACAGGGGGAGACAGAGAGCACCGTTAGAGAGAACATTCTCCTACAGGGGGAGACAGAGGACCATTAGAGAGAACATTCTCCTACAGGGGGAGACAGAGGACCGTTAGAGAGAACATTCTCCTACAGGGGGAGACAGAGAGCACCGTTAGAGAGAACATTCTCCTACAGGGGGAGACAGGGAGCACTGTTAGAGAGAACATTCTCCTACAGGGGGAGACAGAGAGCACCGTTAGAGAGAACATTCTCCTACAGGGGGAGACAGAGAGCACCGTTAGAGAGAACATTCTCCTACAGGGGGAGACAGAGAGCACCGTTAGAGAGAACATTCTCCTACAGGGGGAGACAGAGCACCGTTAGAGAGAACATTCTCCTACAGGGGGAGACAGAGCACCGTTAGAGAGAACATTCTCCTACAGGGGGAGACAGAGAGCACCGTTAGAGAGAACATTATCCTACAGGGGGAGACAGAGCACTGTTAGAGAGAACATTCTCCTACAGGGGGAGACAGAGCACCGTTAGAGAGAACATTCTCCTACAGGGGGAGACAGAGAGCACCGTTAGAGAGAACATTATCCTACAGGGGGAGACAGAGCACTGTTAGAGAGAACATTCTCCTACAGGGGAGACAGAGCACCGTTAGAGAGAACATTCTCCTACGGGGGAGACAGAACACCGTTAGAGAGAACATTCTCCTACAGGGGGAGACAGAACACCGTTAGAGAGAACATTCTCCTACAGGGGAGACAGAGCACCGTTAGAGAGAACATTCTCCTACAGGGGGAGACAGAGCACCGTTAGAGAGAACATTCTCCTACAGGGGGAGACAGAGAGCACCGTTAGAGAGAACATTCTCCTACAGGGGGAGACAGAGCACCGTTAGAGAGAACATTCTCCTACAGGGGGAGACAGAGCACTGTTAGAGAGAACATTCTCCTACAGGGGAGACAGAGCACCGTTAGAGAGAACATTCTCCTACGGGGGAGACAGAGCACCGTTAGAGAGAACAGTCTCCTACAGGGGGAGACAGAACACCGTTAGAGAGAACATTCTCCTACAGGGGGAGACAGGGAGCACTGTTAGAGAGAACATTCTCCTACAGGGGAGACAGAGAGCACCGTTAGAGAAAACATTTTCCTACAGGAGGAGACAACACCGTTAGAGAGAACATTCTCATACAGAGGGAGACAGAGAGCACCGTTAGAGAGAACATTCTCCTACAGGGGGAGACAGAGCACCGTTAGAGAGAACATTCTCCTACAGGGGGAGACAGGGAGCACTGTTAGAGAGAACATTCTCCTACAGGGGAGACAGAGAGCACCGTTAGAGAAAACATTCTCCTACAGGAGGAGACAACACCGTTAGAGAGAACATTCTCATACAGAGGGAGACAGAGAGCACCGTTAGAGAGAACATTCTCCTACAGGGGGAGACAGAGCACCGTTAGAGAGAACATTCTCCTACAGGAGGAGACAGAACACCGTTAGAGAGAACATTCTCCTACAGGGGAGACAGAGAGCACCGTTAGAGAGAACATTCTCCTACAGGGGGAGACAGAGCACCGTTAGAGAGAACATTCTCCTACAGGAGGAGACAGAGAGCACCGTTAGAGAAAACATTCTCCTACAGGGGGAGACAACACCGTTAGAGAGAACATTCTCATACAGGGGGAGACAGAGCACCGTTAGAGAGAACATTCTCCTACAGGGGGAGACAGAGCACCATTAGAGAGAACATTCTCCTACAGGAGGAGACAGAACACCGTTAGAGAGAACATTCTCCTACAGGGGGAGACAGAGAGCACCGTTAGAGAGAACATTCTCCTACAGGGGGAGACAGAGCACTGTTAGAGAGAACATTCTCCTACAGGGGGAGACAGAGCACCGTTAGAGAGAACATTCTCCTACAGGAGGAGACAGAGCACCGTTAGAGAGAACATTCTCCTACAGGGGGAGACAGAGCACCGTTAGAGAGAACATTCTCCTACAGGAGGAGACAGAGCACCGTTAGAGAGAACATTCTCATACAGGGGGAGACAGAGCACTGTTAGAGAGAACAGAGCAAACTAGAATGCTACTTGGCCCTACACAGAGAGTACACAGCGGCAGAATACCTGACCACTGTGACTGACCCAAAATTAAGGAAAGCTTTGACTATGTACAGACTCAGTGAGCATAGCCTTGCTATTGAGAAAGGCCGCCGTAGGCAGCTCAATTTCCACCTCATTTTGTGGGCAGTGTGCACATAGCCTGTCTTCTGTTGAGTGCCAAAACTGCCTACGATGGCCTTTCTTAATAGCAAGGCTATACTCACTGAGTCTGTACATAGTCAAACTCCCATATCTACTGGGTGAAATTCCACAGTGTGCCATCACAGCAGCAAGATTTGTGACCTGTTGCCACGAGAAAAGGGCAACCAGTGAAGAACACACACCATTGTAAATACAACCCATATCTATGCTTATTTATTTTATCTTGTGTCCTTTACCATTTGTACATTGTTAAAACACTTTATATATATATAATATGACATTTGTAATGTCTTTATTGTTTTGAAACTTCTGTATGTGTGATGTTTACTGTTAATTTTTATTGTTTATTTCACTTTATATATTATCTACCTCACTTGCTTTGGCAATGTTAACACATGTTTCCCATGCCAATAAAGCCCTTGAATTGAATTGAATTGAGAACATTCTCCTACAGGGGGAGACACAGAGCAAGACAATATTCACATATAAATGTGTTATAGATCTGTCATTCTCATCGAAAGCAAGTCTAATAAATGGTAGATCTGTTCTATGTGTGCTATTTCTATGTGTCCCGTTCTTAAGTTAAATTTTTATGCTTTTTCAGCTTCAAACAGCTTAAAATTCAATATTTGTGGTTATTGTATAGGGACTAGGGTGCCGTTTGGGACTTAACCTGCTTCTCACCTTGATGAGTACAGAGCTGGACTGGGAGGGGATGACAGAGAGCTGCTGCAGGAGGCCCTGGGTGACAGTCAGACTCTGTTTCAGACTCTCGTTCTCCGCTGACAGACAGACAACCCGCTTCTCAGAGTCTGTGGCTCCCTGAGGAGGAACGCAATGGATTACAGTAAGCATGACGAACAGGTTATATCACACTAAAGCATGACGAGCAGGTTATATCACACTAAAGCATGACGAACAGGTTATATCACACTAAAGCATGACGAACAGGTTATATCACACTAAAGCATGACGAACAGGTTATATCACACTAAAGCATGACGAACAGGTTATATCACACTAAAGCATGACGGACAGGTTATATCACACTAAAGCATGACGAACAGGTTATATCACACTAAAGCATGACGAACAGGTTATATCACACTAAAGCATGACGAACAGGTTATATCACACTAAAGCATGACGAACAGGTTATATCACACTAAAGCATGACGAACAGGTTATATCACACTAAAGCATGACGAACAGGTTATATCACATGAAAGCATGCTGAACAGGTTATATCACACTAAAGCATGACGATCACGTTATATCACACTAAAGCATGACGAACAGGTTATATCACACTAAAGCATGCTGAACAGGTTATATCACACTAAAGCATGACGAACAGGTTATATCACACTAAAGCATGACGAACAGGTTATATCACACTAAAGCATGACGAACAGGTTATATCACACTAAAGCATGACGAACAGGTTATATCACACTAAAGCATGACGAACAGGTTATATCACACTAAAGCATGCTGAACAGGTTATATCACACTAAAGCATAACGAACAGGTTATATCACACTAAAGCATGACGAACAGGTTATATCACACTAAAGCATGATGAACAGGTTATATCACACTAAAGCATGACGAACAGGTTATATCACACTAAAGCATGACGAACAGGTTATATCACATGAAAGCATGCTGAACAGGTTATATCACACTAAAGCATGACGATCAGGTTATATCACACTAAAGCATGACGAACAGGTTATATCACACTAAAGCATAACGAACAGGTTATATCACACTAAAGCATGACGAACAGGTTATATCACACTAAAGCATGACGAACAGGTTATATCACACTAAAGCATGACGATCAGGTTATATCACACTAAAGCATGACGATCAGGTTATATCACACTAAAGCATGACGAACAGGTTATATCACACTAAAGCATAACGAACAGGTTATATCACACTAAAGCATGACGAACAGGTTATATCACACCAAAGCATGACGATCAGGTTATATCACACTAAAGCATGACGAACAGGTTATATCACACTAAAGCATAACAAACAGGTTATATCACACTAAAGCATGACGAACAGGTTATATCACACTAAAGCATGATGAACAGGTTATATCACACTAAAGCATGACGAACAGGTTATATCACACTAAAGCATGACGAACAGGTTATATCACATGAAAGCATGCTGAACAGGTTATATCACACTAAAGCATGACGATCAGGTTATATCACACTAAAGCATGACGAACAGGTTATATCACACTAAAGCATGACGAACAGGTTATATCACACTAAAGCATGACGAACAGGTTATATCACACTAAAGCATGACGAACAGGTTATATCACACTAAAGCATGACGAACAGGTTATATCACACTAAAGCATGACGAACAGGTTATATCACACTAAAGCATGACGAACAGGTTATATCACACTAAAGCATGACGATCAGGTTATATGATGAACAGGTTATATCACACTAAAGCATGCTGAACAGGTTATATCACACTAAAGCATGACGAACAGGTTATATCACACTAAAGCATGACGAGCAGGTTATATCACACTAAAGCATGACGAACAGGTTATATCACACTAAAGCATGACGAACAGGTTATATCACACTAAAGCATGACGAACAGGTTATATCACACTAAAGCATGACGAACAGGTTATATCACACTAAAGCATGACGGACAGGTTATATCACACTAAAGCATGACGAACAGGTTATATCACACTAAAGCATGACGAACAGGTTATATCACACTAAAGCATGACGAACAGGTTATATCACACTAAAGCATGACGAACAGGTTATATCACACTAAAGCATGACGAACAGGTTATATCACACTAAAGCATGACGAACAGGTTATATCACATGAAAGCATGCTGAACAGGTTATATCACACTAAAGCATGACGATCACGTTATATCACACTAAAGCATGACGAACAGGTTATATCACACTAAAGCATGCTGAACAGGTTATATCACACTAAAGCATGACGAACAGGTTATATCACACTAAAGCATGACGAACAGGTTATATCACACTAAAGCATGACGAACAGGTTATATCACACTAAAGCATGACGAACAGGTTATATCACACTAAAGCATGACGAACAGGTTATATCACACTAAAGCATGCTGAACAGGTTATATCACACTAAAGCATAACGAACAGGTTATATCACACTAAAGCATGACGAACAGGTTATATCACACTAAAGCATGATGAACAGGTTATATCACACTAAAGCATGACGAACAGGTTATATCACACTAAAGCATGACGAACAGGTTATATCACATGAAAGCATGCTGAACAGGTTATATCACACTAAAGCATGACGATCAGGTTATATCACACTAAAGCATGACGAACAGGTTATATCACACTAAAGCATAACGAACAGGTTATATCACACTAAAGCATGACGAACAGGTTATATCACACTAAAGCATGACGAACAGGTTATATCACACTAAAGCATGACGATCAGGTTATATCACACTAAAGCATGACGATCAGGTTATATCACACTAAAGCATGACGAACAGGTTATATCACACTAAAGCATAACGAACAGGTTATATCACACTAAAGCATGACGAACAGGTTATATCACACCAAAGCATGACGATCAGGTTATATCACACTAAAGCATGACGAACAGGTTATATCACACTAAAGCATAACAAACAGGTTATATCACACTAAAGCATGACGAACAGGTTATATCACACTAAAGCATGATGAACAGGTTATATCACACTAAAGCATGACGAACAGGTTATATCACACTAAAGCATGACGAACAGGTTATATCACATGAAAGCATGCTGAACAGGTTATATCACACTAAAGCATGACGATCAGGTTATATCACACTAAAGCATGACGAACAGGTTATATCACACTAAAGCATGACGAACAGGTTATATCACACTAAAGCATGACGAACAGGTTATATCACACTAAAGCATGACGAACAGGTTATATCACACTAAAGCATGACGAACAGGTTATATCACACTAAAGCATGACGAACAGGTTATATCACACTAAAGCATGACGAACAGGTTATATCACACTAAAGCATGACGATCAGGTTATATGATGAACAGGTTATATCACACTAAAGCATGCTGAACAGGTTATATCACACTAAAGCATGACGAACAGGTTATATCACACTAAAGCATGACGAACAGGTTATATCACACTAAAGCATGACGATCAGGTTATATGATGAACAGGTTATATCACACTAAAGCATGCTGAACAGGTTATATCACACTAAAGCATGACGAACAGGTTATATCACACTAAAGCATGACGAACAGGTTATATCACATGAAAGCATGCTGAACAGGTTATATCACACTAAAGCATGACGATCAGGTTATATCACACTAAAGCATGACGAACAGGTTATATCACACTAAAGCATAACGAACAGGTTATATCACACTAAAGCATGACGAACAGGTTATATCACACTAAAGCATGACGAACAGGTTATATCACACTAAAGCATGACGATCAGGTTATATCACACTAAAGCATGACGATCAGGTTATATCACACTAAAGCATGACGAACAGGTTATATCACACTAAAGCATAACGAACAGGTTATATCACACTAAAGCATGACGAACAGGTTATATCACACCAAAGCATGACGATCAGGTTATATCACACTAAAGCATGACGAACAGGTTATATCACACTAAAGCATAACAAACAGGTTATATCACACTAAAGCATGACGAACAGGTTATATCACACTAAAGCATGATGAACAGGTTATATCACACTAAAGCATGACGAACAGGTTATATCACACTAAAGCATGACGAACAGGTTATATCACATGAAAGCATGCTGAACAGGTTATATCACACTAAAGCATGACGATCAGGTTATATCACACTAAAGCATGACGAACAGGTTATATCACACTAAAGCATGACGAACAGGTTATATCACACTAAAGCATGACGAACAGGTTATATCACACTAAAGCATGACGAACAGGTTATATCACACTAAAGCATGACGAACAGGTTATATCACACTAAAGCATGACGAACAGGTTATATCACACTAAAGCATGACGAACAGGTTATATCACACTAAAGCATGACGATCAGGTTATATGATGAACAGGTTATATCACACTAAAGCATGCTGAACAGGTTATATCACACTAAAGCATGACGAACAGGTTATATCACACTAAAGCATGACGAACAGGTTATATCACACTAAAGCATGATGAACAGGTTATATCGCACTAAAGCATGCTGAACAGGTTATATCACACTAAAGCATGACGAACAGGTTATATGATGAACAGGTTATATCACATTAAAGCATGACGAACAGGTTATATCACACTAAAGCATGACGAACAGGTTATATCACACTAAAGCATGCTGAACAGGTTATATCACACTAAAGCATGACGAACAGGTTATATGATGAACAGGTTATATCACACTAAAGCATGCTGAACAGGTTATATCACACTAAAGCATGACGAACAGGTTATATCACACTAAAGCATGACGAACAGGTTATATCACACTAAAGCATGACGAACAGGTTATATCACACTAAAGCATGATGAACAGGTTATATCACACTAAAGCATGCTGAACAGGTTATATCACACTAAAGCATGATGAACAGGTTATATGATGAACAGGTTATATCACACTAAAGCATGACGAACAGGTTATATCACACTAAAGCATGCTGAACAGGTTATATCACACTAAAGCATGCTGAACAGGTTATATCACACTAAAGCATGCTGAACAGGTTATATCACACTAAAGCATGCTGAACAGGTTATATCACACTAAAGCATGCTGAACAGGTTATATCACACTAAAGCATGCTGAACAGGTTATATCACACTAAAGCATGACGAACAGGTTATATCACACTAAAGCATGACGAACAGGTTATATCACACTAAAGCATGACGAACAGGTTATATCACACTAAAGCATGACGAACAGGTTATATCACACTAAAGCATGACGATCAGGTTATATCACACTAAAGCATGACGATCAGGTTATATCACACTAAAGCATGACGAACAGGTTATATCACACTAAAGCATAACGAACAGGTTATATCACACTAAAGCATGACGAACAGGTTATATCACACCAAAGCATGACGATCAGGTTATATCACACTAAAGCATGACGAACAGGTTATATCACACTAAAGCATAACGAACAGGTTATATCACACTAAACCTGACGAACAGGTTATATCACACTAAAGCATGACGAACAGGTTATATCACACTAAAGCATGACGAACAGGTTATATCACACTAAAGCATGACGAACAGGTTATATCACATGAAAGCATGCTGAACAGGTTATATCACACTAAAGCATGATGATCAGGTTATATCACACTAAAGCATGACGAACAGGTTATATCACACTAAAGCATGACGAACAGGTTATATCACACTAAAGCATGACGAACAGGTTATATCACACTAAAGCATGACGAACAGGTTATATCACACTAAAGCATGACGAACAGGTTATATCACACTAAAGCATGACGAACAGGTTATATCACATGAAAGCATGCTGAACAAGTTATATCACACTAAAGCATGACGATCAGGTTATATGATGAACAGGTTATATCACACTAAAGCATGCTGAACAGGTTATATCACACTAAAGCATGACGAACAGGTTATATCACACTAAAGCATGACGAACAGGTTATATCACACTAAAGCATGATGAACAGGTTATATCACACTAAAGCATGCTGAACAGGTTATATCACACTAAAGCATGACGAACAGGTTATATGATGAACAGGTTATATCACACTAAAGCATGACGAACAGGTTATATCACACTAAAGCATGGCGAACAGGTTATATCACACTAAAGAATGCTGAACAGGTTATATCACACTAAAGCATGATGAACAGGTTATATCACACTAAAGCATGCTGAACAGGTTATATCACGCTAAAGCATGACGAGCAGGTTATATCACACTAAAGCATGACGAACAGGTTATATCACACTAAAGCATGACGAACAGGTTATATCACACTAAAGCATGATGAACAGGTTATATCACACTAAAGCATGCTGAACAGGTTATATCACACTAAAGCATGACGAACAGGTTATATGATGAACAGGTTATATCACACTAAAGCATGACGAACAGGTTATATCACACTAAAGCATGACGAACAGGTTATATCACACTAAAGCATGCTGAACAGGTTATATCACACTAAAGCATGCTGAACAGGTTATATCACACTAAAGCATGACGAACAGGTTATATGATGAACAGGTTATATCACACTAAAGCATGCTGAACAGGTTATATCACACTAAAGCATGACGAACAGGTTATATCACACTAAAGCATGACGAACAGGTTATATCACACTAAAGCATGACGAACAGGTTATATCACACTAAAGCATGATGAACAGGTTATATCACACTAAAGCATGCTGAACAGGTTATATCACACTAAAGCATGACGAACAGGTTATATGATGAACAGGTTATATCACACTAAAGCATGACGAACAGGTTATATCACATTAAAGCATGCTGAACAGGTTATATCACACTAAAGCATGCTGAACAGGTTATATCACACTAAAGCATGCTGAACAGGTTATATCACACTAAAGCATGATGAACAGGTTATATCACACTAAAGCATGACGAACAGGTTATATCACACTAAAGCATGCTGAACAGGTTATATCACACTAAAGCATGACGAACAGGTTCTACCTGTCAATACCGGTCCCACAATATTGCCTGTTTGTTGCCTAACCAGTATGATTTCCCTATAGGTTTAAAACCAAGCCATTGAAAGATACCTCAATGCTGACACACCACAGGAATTTTCACACTACACCATTTTGTCTCTGACTACAGCAGCAGTGTAAACATGTACCGCGGCAGTTTTGCTGATAACAAATGGAACCGATTGTCTTGAATGCTTACAGAGTCCGTTCTTAGTCTGGACAGCTCCTCCTCCCGCTCCTCGATGCAGCTCTTCAGTTCGTCGATCTGGGGAGGAAACAGGGGAAGTATGTCGTCTGTAGTCTTGTACAAGAAGCTTAAAGGGAAGAAGATGGGATTCAAAAGGACGGTTTGGATGCTGAAAAAGTTTTTTTTTGTTCATCGATTGGAAATGTGCATTTGACAGTGTGCGGGTACTGTCATAATGTTTTTAAAAGAATATGAATTATGACTCATGGCACGCTAACTTCAATCATCTCCAAACTGCACGCAGAAACATACAAATGGTATTCATGAGGTCACCTGTCTCTGGGGAAGTAGAAAAAAGACCTACATCTCTAAATCTCTCATTATCCCTTTAAACATGAACACCTCATAACAGGGTTAGGGCCAATTTAAATTCAATAAATTGAAGATGTTAACTATTACACCTTATAGTCAGATGGCTGACAAAACAACTATGGGGGCTGATGATGGCAATTAGACAAAGTTCAGTGTTTGTGGCCAAATCCTCTCAAGTTAATAATGGCTGTTTAAACCACTCTGAACCATGGAATACAGTTACAGTATGGATGGATTACAGTTACAGTATGGATGGATTACAGTTACAGTATGGATGGATTACAATTACAGTATGGATGGATTACATGGATTACAGTTACAGTATGGATGGATTACAGTTACAGTACGGATGGATTACATGGATTACAGTTACAGTATGGATGGATTACAGTTACAGTATGGATGGATTACATGGATTACAGTTACAGTATGGATGGATTACAGTTACAGTATGGATGGATTACAGTTACAGTATGGATGGATTACATGGATTACAGTTACAGTATGGATGGATTACAGTTACAGTATGGATGGATTACAGTTACAGTACGGATGGATTACATGGATTACAGTTACAGTATGGATGGATTACAGTTACAGTATGGATGGATTACAGTTACAGTATGGATGGATTACATGGACTACAGTTACAGTATGGATGGATTACATGGACTACAGTTACAATATGGATGGATTACATGGATTACAGTTACAGTATGGATGGATTACATGGACTACAGTTACAGTATGGATGGATTACATGGATTACAGTTGATCCTGGCCCATAGACGACTTCCAGGGTAAGGAACCATCTGACTGACTATAAGGTGTAACAAAGTTTGCTGTCCCTTAAGCCATTTCCCACTTGTCCCTTTGTTGCACCTGGGAAGCGCTTGGGCTCATAAACACAATTACTAAAGCTTATCATATTCAGTTTAGTAAGAAATCCTTGACCATTTAATGCCCTATTTGCAATGATTGATTTGTATATTCAATTAAAACAGTCAAATGTCTGAATTGAGAAGCGATGAATAGGATTAAATGATGTGTTTCGTGTCGTTTGTTTTGTTTTATTACCATGACTACAAGTATCACTGAAATAATGCTCCTGTAACATGTATGTTAACACATATTGTTCAGATGGATTGTATCAGATAAGGGACATATATGCAATAAACATTTGAATACTAAATGTGTTACATATATAGGAGCATATAAGTATTATGTATATATGCACATATATGTGGATATAAGGCAGAAATATTTGTCACATATATGAAAACGGTCCATTATTGTATATTCCAACATATATGTGGCATATCTAGTGCCCTCAGAAACTTTTTCAAACCTATTGACTTTTTCTACATTTTGTTGTGTTACAGCCTGAAGTTAAAATGGGTTAAATCCAGATTTTGTGTCACAATACCCCATAGTGTTAAACGTAATGATGTTTTTAAAAGTTTTTACATATTAATAAAACATGAAAAGCTGAAATGCAGTGGTTTAAAGTATTTAAGTGAAAATACTTTAAAGTATTACTTAAGTAGTTTTTTTTGTGGTATCTGTACTTTACTTTGCTATTTATATTGTTGACAACTTTTACTTTTACTTCACTACATTCCAAAAGAAAATAATGTACTTTTTACTCCATACATGTCCCTTTGAGCATGATGAAGTTATTAATTACATTTTGGATGGTGTATCAATACACCCAGTCACTACAAAAGATACAAGCATCCTAACTCAGTTACCAGAGAGGTTAGAAACCACTCAGGGTCTCCCACTCCTTATTCTATTCTGGTTAGAGTCAGTTTGCGCTGTTCTGTGAAGGGAGTAGTACACAGCATTGTACGAGATCTTCAGTTTCTTGGCAATTTCTCGCATGGAATAGCCTTCATTTCTCAGAACAAGAATAGACTGACGAGTTTCAGAAGAAAGTTATTTGTTTCTGGCCATTTTGAGGCTGTAATCGAACCCACAAATGCTGATGCTCCAGATACTAAACTCGTCTAAAGAAGGCCGGTTTTATTGCTTCTTTAAGCAGAACAACAGTCTTCAGATGTGCTAACATAATTGCAAAAAGGGCTTTCTAATGATCAAATAGCCTTTTAAAATGATAAACTTGGATTAGCTAACACAACGTCTCTCTCTCTCTCTGTCTCTCTCTCTCTCTCTCTCTCTCTTTCCCTCTCTCTCTCTCCTCTATATCTTTCTCTCTCATTCTTTCTCTCTCTCTCTCTCTCTCTCTCTCTCTCTCTCTCTCTCTCTCTCCTCTACATCTTCCTCTCTCATTCTTTTTCTCTCTCTCTCTCTCTCTCTCTCTCTCTCTCTCTCTCTCTCCTCTATATCTTTCTCTCATTCTTTTTCTCTCTCTCTCTCTCTCTCTCTCTCTCTCTCTCTCTCTCTCTCTCTCTCTCTCTCTCCTCTACATATTTCTCTCTCATTCTTTCTCTCTCTCTCTCTCTCTCTCTCTCTCTCTCTCTCTCCTCTATATCTTTCTCTCTCATTCTTTCTCTCTCTCTCCTCTATATCTTTCTCTCTCATTCTTTCTCTCTCTCTCTCTCTCTCTCTCCTCTATATCTTTCTCTCTCTCAATTCAATTCAATTCAATTTGCTTTATTGGCATGACGTAACAATAGACATATTGCCAAAGCTTACTTTGGATATTTACAATATTAAAATAATAAGAATCATAATTGTCAACAAGACAACAGTAGCAACAATAACCAAGGGTCAAAATAACCATACATTGAACAATAACAATAAGCATACAGTAGAGGACATGTGCAGGTTGATTGGTCTGTCAGACACTGTCCCTCATCTTATGGCAGGCAGCAATGTAGTGTGTTGCCAACCCACAGCTCTCTGCATCCTCCACCAACAGGACGGGTAGTATACTCTCATCAGAGAGGTTTTTGAAACCTTGGGGAAATGACACTCTAATTGTTTTATATTTTTAACATTTTGTCAGGAAATACAGCTCTGTCTCAGGTTCTGCTGCTGTGCAGTGGATACACAGTCTTTCCTCTACAGGGAGACAGGTTTCCCTGTGTCTACCCTTCTCAATGGCAAGGCTGTGATCACTGAGCCTGTACTTTTCTCTCTCTCTCTCTCTCTCTCTCTCTCTCTCTCTCTCTCTCCCCCTTCTCTCTCTCTCTCGCTCTCTCCTGCTCTCTCTCTCTCTCTCTCTCTCTCTCTCACTCTCTCTCTCTCTCTCGCTCTCTCGCTCTCTTTCTCTCTCTCGGTGTGCATGCATGTTTACATTTGTGTATGCATATGTATGTGTGATGGACTGTACCTGATGTTGGAAGACCTGTACTCGTGAGTGTCGGTCCTGTTCTCTCTGCTCCAGTTGGGAGTGCAGCAGCCGTAGTTCTCCCCTCAGCTGGCTCTTCTCACCCTGTAGTCCATACAAAGACTCTACCAGCCTGTGAAGCCCTGCCCCGGCACCAGGGACATCAGCACCACACTCACCTAAAGGCAGACAATACTCTAGGATTATGACAGACATCTTTGTTATTATACTCATTATCATCAGCAGCAGTATTACCATCATCATCACCACCATCATCAACATCAGCATCAACATTAGCATCACCCACTTTCATCATCATCATCATCATCATCATCATCATCATCATCATCATCACTATTGCCAATATTATCATCATCACCACCATCCTTATCAACATTATTATCACCACCATCATCACTATCACCACTATCATCATCACCACTATCGCCTCTATCCCTCACTATCACCACTATCACCATTACCACTATCACCACTATCACCATTACCACTATCACTCCTATCACCACTATTATCATCACCACTATCACCACTATTATCATCACCACTATCACCACTATTATCATCACCACTATCACCACTATTATCATCACCACTATCACCACTATCGCCATTACCACTATCACCACTATTATCATCACCACTATCACCACTATTATCATCACCACTATCACCACTATTATCATTACTACTATCACCATTACCACTGTCACCACTATCCCCACCATTATCATCACCACTATCACCATTACCAATATCACCACTATCATCATCACCCCTATCACCATTACCACTATCACCATTATCATCATCGCCACTATCACCATTATCACTCCTATCACCGCTATTATCATCACCACTATCACCACTATCACCCCTATTATCATCACCACTATCACCATTACCACTATCACTCTTATCACCACTATCATCATCACCACTATCACCTTTACCACTATCACCACTATCATCATTACCACTATCACCACTATCACCATTACTACTATCACTCTTATCACCACTATTATCATCATCACTATCACCATTACCACTATCACTCCTATCACCACTATTATCATCACCACTATCACCACTATCACTCCTATCACCACTATTATCATCATCACTATCCTCATCACCACTATCATTCCTTTCAACACTATTATCATCACCACTATCATCACTATTATCATCACCACTATCACCATCACCACTATCACCACTATCACCCCTGTTATCATCTCCACTATCACCATTACCACTATCACTCCTATCACCACTATTATCATCACCACTATCATCATCACCACTATCACCATTATCACCACTATCATCATGTAGAAATACAATGTATCAACATCACTATTACCTGACCTTAATTAAACTCATTGTGCACTTAAAGCACAGTATAGTAATCACACACACAATGTACACATACATAGTAGTCACACAGCCATCATAGTAGTCACACAGCCATCATAGTAGTTACACAGTAGTCATAGTAGTTACACAGCCATCATAGTAGTCACACAGTAGTCATAGTAGTCACACAGCCATCATAGTAGTCACACCGTAGTCATAGTAGTCACACTGTAGTCATAGTAGTCACACAGCCATCATAGTAGTCACACAGTAGTCATAGTAGTCACACAGCCATCATAGCAGTCACACTGTAGTGAAAGTAGGCACACTGTAGTCATAGTAGTCACACAGTAGTCATAGTAGTCACACAGCCATCATAGTAGTCACACCGTAGTCATAGTAGTAACACTGTAGTCATAGTAGTCACACAGCCATCATAGTAGTCACACAGTAGTCATAGTAGTCACACAGCCATCATAGTAGTCACACAATAGTCATAGTAGTTACACAGCCATCATAGTAGTCACACAGTAGTCATAGTAGTCACACAGCCATCATAGTAGTCACATAGTAGTCATAGTAGTTACACAGCCATCGTAGTAGTCACACAGTAGTCATAGTAGTCACACAGCAATCATAGTAGTCACACCGTAGTCATAGTAGTAACACTGTAGTCATAGTAGTCACAAAGCCATCATAGTAGTCACACAGTAGTCATAGTAGTCACACAGCCATCATAGTAGTCACACAATAGTCATAGTAGTTACACAGCCATCATAGTAGTCACACAGTAGTCATAGTAGTCACACAGCCATCATAGTAGTCACACAGTAGTCATAGTAGTCACACAGCCATCATAGTAGTCACACCGTAGTCATAGTAGTAACTCTGCAGTCATAGTAGTCACACAGCCATCATAGTAGTCACACAGTAGTCATAGTAGTCACACAGCCATCATAGTAGTCACACAGTAGTCATAGTAGTCACACAGCCATCATAGCAGTCACACCGTAGTCATAGTAGTCACACTGTAGTCATAGTAGTCACACAGTAGTCATAGTAGTCACACAGCCATCATAGTAGTCACACAGTAGTCATAGTAGTTACACAGCCATTGTAGTAGTCACACAGTAGTCATAGTAGTCACACAGCCATCATAGTAGTCACACCGTAGTCATAGTAGTAACACTGTAGTCATAGTAGTCACACAGCCATCATAGTAGTCACACAGTAGTCATAGTAGTCACACAGCCATCATAGTAGTCACACAGTAGTCATAGTAGTCACACAGCCATCATAGTAGTCACACCGTAGTCATAGTAGTAACACTGTAGTCATAGTAGTCACACAGCCATCATAGTAGTCACACAGTAGTCATAGTAGTCACACAGCCATCATAGTAGTCACACAGTAGTCATAGTAGTCACACAGCCATCATAGTAGTCACACAGTAGTCATAGTAGTCACACAGCCATCATAGTAGTCACACAGTAGTCATAGTAGTCACATAGTAGTCATAGTAGTCACACAGCAGTCATAGTAGTCACACAGCCATCATAGTAGTCACCCGGTAGTCATAGTAGTCACACAGCCTTCATAGTAGTCACACAGTAGTCATAGTAGTCACACAGTAGTCATAGTAGTCACACAGCCATCATAGTAGTCACACAGCCATCATAGTAGGCACACAGCCATCATAGTAGTCACACAGCCATCATAGTAGTCACACAGTAGTCATAGTAGTCACACAGCCGTCATAGTAGTCACACAGCCATCATAGTAGTCACACAGCCATCATAGTAGTCACACAGTAGTCATAGTAGTCACACAGTAGTCATAGTAGTCACACCATAGTCACAGTAGTCATAGTAGTCACACAGTAGTCATATTAGTCACACAGTAGTCACATAGTAGTCATACTGGTCACACAGTAGTCATAGTAGTCAGACAGTAGTCACATAGTAGTCAGACAGTAATCACATACCAGTGACATGGTAGTTACTCAGTAGTCATACAGTAGTCAGACAGTAGTCACACAGTAGAGTAGTCGGATAGTAGTCACATAGTAGTCAGACAGTAGTCAGACGGTAGTCACACAGTAGACACATAGGAGTGACATGGTAGTTACTCAGTGGTCATACAGTAGTCAGACAGTAGTCACACAGTAGAGTAGTCAGATAGTAGTCACATAGTAGTCATAGTAGTCAGACAGTAGTCACATAGTAGTCAGACAGTAGTAACATAGTAGTCAGACAGCAGTCACTCAGTAGTCACATAGCAGTGACTTGGTAGTTACTCAGTAGTCAGACAGTAGTCACATAGCAGTCATTCAGCAGTCACTCAGTGACATGGTAGTTACTCAGTAGTCATACAGTAGTCACACAGTAAAGTAGTCAGATAGTAGTCACATAGCAGTCACTCAACAGTCACACAGTAGTTCATACAGCAGTGACATGCTAGTTACTCAGTAGTCAGACAGTAGTCACAGGGTCGTCACATTTTAGTCACATAGTAGTCATACAGTAGTCACATAGTCATCGCACAGTAGTCACATCTAATGCACAAAGTGAAGGTGTATGGTCCTCACTCACAAGCCCTGCCTTTAGTCTACAACCTTTATAAAGTTCAGGCAAAGCAAGTGAGACCAGTCCTGTGTCCCAGATGGCACCCTATCCTCTTTCTAGTGCACTACTTTTAACCAGAGCTACAGTACTTTAGGGTCCTGGTCAAAAGTAGTGCACTAGAAAGGGAATAGGGTGCAACCCTCTCAGAACATGGTGCCCAGTAGATGTTTTAATCAGTTTCCTCCTCCTGCATGATTGATGGTGTTCTGTCTCTGCCAGGACTGTTTCTGTTTCTCTTTCCTGTTCTCTACACTAATCAACCACGCAGCCTCTGGTTGAACCACGCAGCCACGCAGCCTCTGTCAGCTCTGCTGTGCCGTGTCACTGTTTTAGGAGGTGGGGAGAGGTGGTGATTGGAGGGAGACAGGGGAGGATGAGGAGAGGGGGTGGGGGTCTACATAGCCAGAGGAGAGGGGGGGGGGTCTACATAGCCAGAGGAGGGGGGGTCTACATAGCCAAAGGAGAGGGGGGTCTACATAGCCAGAGGAGAGGGGGGTGGGGGTCTACATAGCCAGAGGAGAGGGGTGGGGGTCTACATAGCCAGAGGAGAGGGGGGTCTACATAGCCAGAGGAGAGGGGGGTGGGGGTCTACATAGCCAGAGGAGGGGGGTCTACATAGCCAGAGGAAAGGGGGGTGGGGGTCTACATAGCCAGAGGAGAGGGGGTGGGGGTCTACATAGCCAGAGGAGAGGGGGTGGGGGTCTACATAGCCAGAGGAGAGGGGGTGGGGGTCTACATAGCCAGAGGAGAGGGGGGTCTACATAGCCAGAGGAGAGGGGGGTGGGGGTCTACATAGCCAGAGGAGAGGGAGGGGGGTCTACATAGCCAGAGGAGAGGGGGTGTGTTGTCTACATAGCCAGAGGAGAGGGGGGTCTACATAGCCGTAGGAGATGGGGGGTGGGGGTTCACATAGCCAGAGGAGAGGGGGTGGGGGTCTACAAAGCCAGAGGAGAGGGGGGTCTACATAGCCAGAGGAGATGGGGGGGGGTCCTACATAGCCAGAGGAGATGGGGGGGGGGTCTACATAGCCAGAGGATAGGGGGGGTCTACATAGCCAGAGGAGAGGGGGGGGGTCTACATAGCCAGAGGAGATGGGGGGGGGGGGGTCTACATAGCCAGAGGAGATGGGGGGGGGTCTACATAGCCAGAGGAGATGCTGGATGTTTAACTCAAGGGCAGATGCAGACACGTGATCCTGGGAAAATGTGATGGGGGGGAATACAGGCGTTTAATGTTTTCCACTCGGGTGGAAGTAATGGCATCAGCCTGCTAGTTAAACCTGCCTTTTACCTCACATGCTAAATGAAGTTTGGGTACATATTAAATGACCCATGTTAAATGTCTCAACGAGCAGACTATTTAACAATGTCTAAGTAGAGTAAAGCAACATTATCACAGGGAGAGTTTATAAACACTGCGTTGTAGACGAGCTACATGATAAACAACTAACGCTAAGAGAAATGTGGAATGTGTTTCAGCTTTACACAACATGCACATTTATAACATCATGGAGAGTCTTTGGGTATGAATGACGGGTGATTGTGGAGAATCTCCCAACTCACACCGTGTAGATCATCATCGGAACACGTGTCATTAGAAGGGATAGAACACCGTCTACAAAAACCAACCAACGCAGGAGAACAGAACAACACACTACAGTAGCTGTTGTTGACATCCCTTCAGAGAGGCAGAGCGCCCAATTGTCATACCTGTCATAAAAGTAAAGATAACTTCATAGAAAATGACTCTAGTAAAAGTGACAGTCACCCAGTAAAATACTACTTGAGTAAAAGTCTAAAAGTATTTGGTTTTAAATATAGTTAAGTATCAAAAGTAAATGTAAATGTAGAAATAATGTAAAATTCCTTATATTAAGCAAACCAGACGGCACACTTTTCTTGTTTTTTAAATTTACGGATAGCCAGGGGTACACTGCAACACTCATCATTTACAAATGAAGAATTTAATCCGCTAGATCAGAGGCAGTAGGATGACCAGGGATGTTCTCTTGATAAGTGCGTGAATTGGACCATTTTCCTGTCCTGCCTGAGCATTTTAAATGTAACGAGAACTTTTGGGTGTCAGGGAAAATGTATGGATTAGAAAGCACATTCTTTTCTTTAGGAATGTAGTGGAGTAAAAGAAAATAGTAAAGTATATATAAATAGTAAAGTATATATAAATAGTAAAGTATATATAAATAGTAAAGTATATATAAATAGTAAAGTATATATAAATGGTAAAGTATATATAAATAGTAAAGTATATATAAATAGTAAAGTATATATAAATAGTAAAGTATATATAAATAGCAAAGTATATATAAATAGTAAAGTATATATAAATGGTAAAGTATATATAAATAGTAAAGTATATATAAATAGTAAAGTATATATAAATAGTAAAGTATAGTACAGATACCCACCAAAACAACTTAAGTAGTACTTTAAAGTATTTTTACTTCAGTACTATACACCACTACTTTTCCGCTCTGACCAGCCTGCAGAAAACACCGATCACAGAAACAACCAGAAAGCCTTTCCTTTCCTCCACCAGGACACACAGCCTGCATCACAAATATTTTCCTATTAATTTAACCTTTATTTAACTAGGCAGGTCACTTCAGAACAAATTCTTATATACAACGACGGCCTACCCCCGCCAAAACCGGACGATGCTGGGTCAATTGTGCACCGCCCTATGGAACTCCCAATCACAGCTGGTTGTGATACAGCCTGGATTTGAACCAGGGTCTGTAGTGATGCCTCTAGCACTGAGATGCAGTGCCTTAGACCACTGTACCACTCAGGAGCCCCTATTACCCCAGGGCTCTGACCAAATGTTACCCGATTCCCCCCAGGGCTCTGGTCAAATGTTACCCTATTACCCCCAGGGCTCTGGTCAAATGTTACCCGATTCCCCCAGGGCTCTGACCAAATGTTACCCTATTCCCCCCAGGGCCCTGGTCATATGTTACCCTAATTACCCCCAGGGCTCTGGTCAAATGTTACCCTATTCCCCCCAGGGCTCTGACCAAATGTTACCCTATTACCCCCAGGGCTCTCACCAAATGTTACCCGATTCCCCCCAGGGCTCTGACCAAATGTTACCCTATTCCCCCCAGGGCTCTGGTCAAATGTTACCCTATTACCCCCAGGGCCCTGGTCAAATGTTACCCTATTACCCCCAGGGCCCTGGTCATATGTTACCCTATTACCCCCAGGGCTCTGACCAAATGTTACCCTATTCCCCCCAGGGCTCTGGTCAAATGTTACCCTATTACCCCAGGGCTCTGGTCAAATGTTACCCTATTACCCCCAGGGCTCTGGTCAAATGTTACCCTATTACCCCAGGGCTCTGACCAAATGTTACCCTATTCCCCCCAGGGCCCTGGTCAAATGTTACCCTATTCCCCCAGGGCTCTGGTCAAATGTTACCCTATTCCCCCAGGGCTCTGGTCAAATGTTACCCTATTCCCCCAGGGCTCTGGTCAAATGTTACCCTATTCCCCCCAGGGCTCTGACCAAATGTTACCCGATTCCCCCCAGGGCCCTGGTCAAATGTTACCCTATTCCCCCAGGGCTCTGACCAAATGTTACCCTATTCCCCCCAGGGCCCTGGTCAAATGTTACCCTATTCCCCCAGGGCTCTGACCAAATGTTACCCTATTCCCCCCAGGGCCCTGGTCAAATGTTACCCTATTCCCCCCAGGGCCCTGGTCAAATGTTACCCTATTCCCCCCAGGGCCCTGGTCAAATGTTACCCTATTACCCCCAGGGCTCTGGTCATATGTTACCCTATTACCCCCAGGGCTCTGGTCAAATGTTACCCGATTCCCCCCAGGGCTCTGACCAAATGTTACCCTATTACCCCCAGGGCTCTGACCAAATGTTACCCTATTACCCCATGGGTCTGGTTAAAAGTATTGCACTATATAAAGGGAATAGGTTGCCATTTGGGAGTGGGATGCTCACACAGTGGCTGTTGACAACACCTCAGAGAGGCAGGCGTCTCAGACCTGCAGAACAACCAAGCAACCTTTCCTGCACCAGGATCATAACACTGGGAGGTGTGGGAAGTGCCCCCCTCCCATCCCTGTCCCAGGGCTATTTATATCTGACACGTACACGTGGATGTCTAGCATCTAGCATGTGATGGAGGCTGGTATGTAAGTGCAGTGGAGGGAAGAGAAAGCAGCACTCACAGGGATAGTTTATTCATGATATAACTGATTCCCTGGCCAAGTACCATTGTACCATACATACATCCATCTCTTTATCTAACTCTGTCTAACACTCACAGGGATAGGTTATAACAACTGATTCCCTGGCCAAGTACCATAGTACCATACATCCATATCTTTATCTAACTCTGTCTAACACTCACAGGGATAGGTTATAACAACTGATTCCCTGGCCAAGTACCATAGTACCATAGTACCATACATCCATCTCTTTATCTAACTCTGTCTGACACTCACAGGGATAGGTTATAACAGCTGATTCCCTGGCCAAGTACCATAGTACCATACATCTATCTCTTTATCTAACTCTGTCTGACACTCACAAGGATAGGTTATAACAACTGATTCCCTGGCCACGTACCATAGTACCATACATCCATCTCTTTATCTAACTCTGTTTGACGCGTAATGAGAGGAAGTGATGCCTGAGGTCTCCCACTTAGGAAAGCCACACATTCTGCTGCAGAGCAGAGAGAACCTCGTTTTGGTTCATCAAGTGGCATGTTTCTCCAGGGTTATGCTGTACTAGTCAGAGAGGAGTATACTGTATTAGGAGAGAGGAGGGATCACTTACTATGCAGAGCCCACTGTCACTGTCACACCAATCTGTCATGACATCCTAAACACTCAAATGAGGAGCTGATTTGATTTTGGGTGCCGACATTACTGTCACACATACAACCAACACACACATTACAGAACATTCATGATATTATACACATACAGCCACACACACAAGCGTGGGCATATATGCTACAGACGTGCGCTCGCGACCATACACACACACACACACACACACACACACACACACACACACACACACACACACACACACACACACACACACACACACACACACACACACACACACACACACACACACACACACACACACACACACACACACACACACACACACACACACTGATAGGTTGATAAGTGTGAGGGAGGGCTGTCTGATTAAATCTAAAGGAGAGCAGATCCCTCAACACCATCCGTGGCTTTGAGGTCAGTTCGTCTGCATCCCAAACGTCATCCTATTCTCTACATAGTGCATTACTTTGACCAGCCAAAGGCCACTATCTTTGGAATAGGGTTCCATTTGTGACACAACTACAGTCTGATGTCATTCCTCATCCCTAATTCCAACTTGATTTACACCAACAGCCCTCTTCTAAGAAGCCTGAACCTTGTGGAATAGATTGTCTTTCCCCCAAACTCTCTGCCCTATTCTACGTCCCAAAGGGAAACCTATTATAGAGCACTGTTGACCAGGGCCCTATGGGAATGTTACCCCTCTGCTTTCAATTCAATTCAATTCAAGGGGCTTTATTAGCATGGGAAACATGTGTTAACATTGCCAAAGCAAGTGAGGTAGATAATATACAAAAATGAAATAAACAATAAACATGTACTCTCTATGACTAGCACTGTCTCCTCCCTTGTCTCTCTACAGTGAAAGTAAATACCTGAGTTTCCACAGCCACTCTCTACAAGTGATGCAAGACATTATAACCATCCACTGTGTTTTTTCATACAAGCACTAAATAAATAGTCAATATCTCAGTCAGGTGTAGCCTGTCTTCTTTTCTCTGTAGTACAGACTGGAATATACCCTCCCTCCCTCCCTCCCTCCCTCCCTCCCTCCCCTCCCTCCCTCCCTCCCTCCCTCCCTCCCTCCCTCCCTCCCTCCCTCCCTCCCTCCCTCCCCAATTATGACATTTTACCATAAATCTCCTTAAAAGGACTCCTTCCATTTTCTTCTCCTCTGTCTTCCACTTCCTTTCCATCGTCTCCCTACACCCAACACCTCCATCCCCTGCTCCACCTCTCTCACTCTGTCGTTCCTTCTCTTCCGCTGATCCTGGACTCAAACCCCCTTGAAATGTAATCCCCACACCTAACACCTCCATCCCCTGCTCCACCTCTCTCACTCTGTCGTTCCTTCTCTTCCTCTGATCCTGGACTCAAACCCCCTTGAAATGTAATCCCCCCACCTCCTCCCACTTCACACCATGTTAATACCTCCCTCCAACCCCCTCATAAACCCATTCTCTCTCTCTCCTCTTGTCTCACCTCCTCTCCTCCCCTCCTCCCCTCCGCTTGACTTATATCCTCCCTTTTCCCCCTAATTCCTTGTACCCCCCCTCCTTCCCTCCCTCCCCTGTCTCACCGTCGCTCCCCGGGGTGCTCGGTGTGTATTGCTGGGTGGTGATGACCTCCTCCAGGCTGTCGATGACGCTGTTCTTATCTCTCAGCCTCTGACGGTACGATGTCCTCAGGGTCTTCATCTGACGGCGGTGCTGGGCCCGGTGCCTCTTCAGCTGGACCCGGTACTGATCAGCCTGCTGCTGCAGCTGCTGGAGGTGGGAGTACTGCTCCAGAAAACTCAGCAAGTGGGACATCACCGTCACCAAGGGAGACTCAGACATCAACTGGACCAGGGAGGAAATGTGGGTTTAGATGGATTTCATTTAACAAGGCCAAGGCTTGAAGCAAGAAACTGTAGTAATTATTGCGTGAACTACTGTCTATGTGTACTTAACCAAGGGAGACTCCCACAACTAAACCAGCAGGAAGTTTAGATAATGCCTCAGTTCTAAGAAGGTCATGGCTACAACTAGAAGCAACAGGAAGTTTAGATAATGCATCAGTTCTAAGAAGGTCATGGCTACAACTAAACCAGCAGGAAGTTTAGATAATGCCTCAGTTCTAAGAAGGTCATGGCTACAACTAAACCAGCAGGAAGTTTAGATAATGCATCAGTTCTAAGAAGGTCATGGCTACAACTAAACCAGCAGGAAGTTTAGATAATGCATCAGTTCTAAGAAGGTCATGGCTACAACTAAACCAGCAGGAAGTTTAGATACAGCATCAGGTCTAAGAAGGTCATGCCTACAACTAAACCAGCAGGAAGTTTAGATAATGCATCAGTTCTAAGAAGGTCATGGCTACAACTAAACCAGCAGGAAGTTTAGATAATGCATCAGTTCTAAGAAGGTCATGGCTACAACTAAACCAGCAGGAAGTTTAGATAATGCCTCAGTTCTAAGAAGGTCATGGCTACAACTAAACCAGCAGGAAGTTTAGATAATGCATCAGTTCTAAGAAGGTCATGGCTACAACTAAACCAGCAGGAAGTTTAGATAATGCATCAGTTCTAAGAAGGTCATGGCTACAACTAAACCAGCAGGAAGTTTAGATACAGCATCAGGTCTAAGAAGGTCATGGCTACAACTAAACCAGCAGGAAGTTTAGATAATGCATCAGTTCTAAGAAGGTCATGGCTACAACTAAACCAGCAGGAAGTTTAGATACAGCATCAGGTCTAAGAAGGTCATGGCTACAACTAAACCAGCAGGAAGTTTAGATAATGCATCAGTTCTAAGAAGGTCATGGCTACAACTAAACCAGCAGGAAGTTTAGATAATGCATCAGTTCTAAGAAGGTCATGGCTACAACTAAACCAGCAGGAAGTTTAGATACAGCATCAGGTCTAAGAAGGTCATGGCTACAACTAAACCAGCAGGAAGTTTAGATACAGCATCAGGTCTAAGAAGGTCATGGCTACAACTAAACCAGCAGGAAGTTTAGATAATGCATCAGTTCTAAGAAGGTCATGGCTACAACTAAACCAGCAGGAAGTTTAGATAATGCATCAGTTCTAAGAAGGTCATGGCTACAACTAAACCAGCAGGAAGTTTAGATACAGCATCAGTTCTAAGAAGGTCATGGCTACAACTAAACCAGCAGGAAGTTTAGATACAGCATCAGTTCTAAGAAGGTCATGGCTACAACTAAACCAGCAGGAAGTTTAAATACAGCATCAGGTCTAAGAAGGTCATGGCTACAACTAGAAGCAGCAGTAGTATTGTGTAAATGAGACCCTATAGAAAGCACTACCTTTGACCAGGGCCTCTAGGGAAATAGGATGCCAAGGTGTTTGTGGTGAAGCCTACCTTTCCTGCCGTCTCCAGCTGCACCTGGACCTCCCTCCTTTTCTCCTTCTCTTGTTTAAAGGACAGGAAGGCACCCAGAGGAGTGCATGCTGGGATATCGGGCACTTCACCACCTCCACCATCATCATCATCTTCGTCACTCAGGGACAGGCCGTCACTGTCACTGCTACTGCCTTGAAGAAAATAAAACAGCATTTTAATAAGGGCATGAATTCCTATGATCAATCACTATGAGAAATCACCATAAATCACCATGAGAAATCACCATAATTCACCATGAGAAATCACCATGAGAAATCACCATAAATCACCATGAGAGATATACCACATCAAAACAGTAGCTATTATCATTCCTGTTATTCCTATTCTATTGTAGCTATTGGGCTCCTGAGTGGCACAGCGGTCTAAGGCACTGCATCTCAGTGCAAGAGGCATCACTACAGTCCTTGGCTCAAATCCAGGCTGTATCACATCCGGCTGTGATTGGGAGTCCCATAGGGCGGCGTACAATTGGCCCAGCGTCGTCCAGGTTTGGCCGGAGTAGGCCATCATTGTAAATAAGAATTTGTTCATAACTGACTGATATCTGTCAGTAGTAAGTACAGTAGTTAAGTATTTAACCAGTGTTACAGATGCTTCTATTTATAGACATTGTTGTCATAAAGCATCCACTCACTGGAGTCACTCAACCTGCTGCCACGCCCCCTTTTCTTCCTCTCCTTCCTGGGGGTGTGGCCTTTTATCCTCCTGCTCCTTGTTTCCATGGAAACACGTCCTGGCTCCTGATCACAGCAACAGACAGACAGGGGGATGGCAGAGAGCAGAAATAGACATTAGTGTTACTAAATACTGTGTTTACCTCCAACACAGACACGACACACACATGTACACACTGCCAGCCTGCAATGACACTGCCAGCCCAGATGCTGTTCACCATATACAATAAACCCACACAACATGTATGACAGCATGAACATCTCTCTCTACCGACATAAAATAGCATTTCAGATGTACGTCTGTGAGACTAGCAGTAACATATCCCCCAGACAGTAGACTTACAGAAATAGCTCAGTATCTATACAGTTTCCCTGCTGTCATGGGATTGGCTGTCCTGCTGATGGTTACCATCCTCTGATGACAAGACAAAGGAACCGCGTGGGGCTGTAGATAAACCCTGTTACTAGACTCTACTGAGGGCTGTAGATAAACCCTGTTACTAGACTCTACTGAGGTCTGTAGATAAACCCTGTTACTAGACTCTACTGAGGGCTGTAGATAAACCCTGTTACTAGACTCTACTGAGGGCTGTAGATAAACCCTGTTACTAGACTCTACTGAGGTCTGTAGATAAACCCTGTTACTAGACTCTACTGAGGGCTGTAGATAAACCCTGTTACTAGACTCTACTGAGGGCTGTAGATAAACCCTGTTACTAGACTCTACTGAGGGCTGTAGATAAACCCTGTTACTAGACTCTACTGAGGGCTGTAGATAAACCCTGTTACTAGACTCTACTGAGGGCTGTAGATAAACCCTGTTACTAGACTCTACTGAGGTCTGTAGATAAACCCTGTTACTAGACTCTACTGAGGGCTGTAGATAAACCCTGTTACTAGACTCTACTGAGGGCTGTAGATAAACCCTTTTACTAGACTCTACTGAGGGCTGTAGTTAAACCCTGTTACTAGACTCTACTGAGGGCTGTAGATAAACCCTGTTACTAGACTCTACTGAGGGAAGTAAATAAACCCTGTTACTAGACTCTACTGAGGGCTATAGATAAACACTGTTACTAGACTCTACTGAGGGCTGTAGATAAACCCTGTTACTAGACTCTACTGAGGGCTGTAGATAAACCCTGTTACTAGACTCTACTGAGGGCTGTAGATAAACCCTGTTACTAGACTCTACTGAGGGCTGTAGTTAAACCCTGTTACTAGACTCTACTGAGGGAAGTAGATAAACCCTGTTACTAGACTCTACTGAGGGCTGTAGATAAACACTGTTACTAGACTCTACTGAGGGCTGTAGTTAAACCCTGTTACTAGACTCTACTGAGGGCTGTAGATAAACCCTGTTACTAGACTCTACTGAGGGCTGTAGATAAACCCTGTTACTAGACTCTACTGAGGGCTGTAGATAAACACTGTTACTAGACTCTACTGAGGGCTGTAGATAAACCCTGTTACTAGACTCTACTGAGGGCTGTAGATAAACCCTTTTACTAGACTACTGAGGGCTGTAGATAAACCCTGTTACTAGACTCTACTGAGGGCTGTAGATAAACCCTGTTACTAGACTCTACTGAGGGCTGTAGATAAACCCTGTTACTAGACTCTACTGAGGGCTGTAGATAAACCCTGTTACTAGACTCTACTGAGGGCTGTAGATAAACCCTGTTACTAGACTCTACTGAGGTATTTGTATACTACACATTGTGAGCTTCCAAGTGCATTATATTAGTGCCCTGTAGTGCCCTTTATAGGGAATAGGATTCCATTTGGGCGTAGATGCTGTGACTAGACTCACCGCTGAGGCTCCGCCCTGAGCAGCTCCCAGGGATTCTTCCTCCTCCTTCTTGAAGACAGTGTAGAAGATGTAAACTAGCAGGGAGTAGAAGGCATACATCTCCCCTCCGTCTGGAACTCACTGTTACAGTGACAGTCACAGAACTAGATACCCAGGGAAACACTGTCACGGTCCAACACTGCCTCGGCCCACTCTGCAGAGAGGAGAAAGAGAGAGAGAAAAGGAAGAGAGAGAGAAAGAAAAGAGAGAAAGAGAGAGAGAGAGAGCAAGAGAGAGAGAGCGAGAGAGAGAGAGAGAGAGAGAGAGAGAGAGAGAGAGGATGACAATGTCATTCTATAGCCGATTCATTTTCAAAACACCAAATCTCCCAAGGAGTGATGCCTATTCACTGACAACAAAGGCTCTGGCAGCTGAAATATCAAATGCTGACGGATGAGGATGCCACAGAGAAAGACCGATTAGCATAGATCTGTCTAAATAGATCTGGCTGGTTACTCTTGATCTTTCCTCAGAGATCATCCTTCCATCTTTCTCTTTAATCCGTTTTCTGATCTTAAAACGCTCCTCCTCTCCATCTGTCAGAAACATTTTGTCTTCTCCTTTCTTACCCATACTTGTCTTCATGTCATTAATGATGTCCGTTCCAGACAATCCAACATTCTGCATTCCACCACAACATGCTGCATTCCACCACAACATTCCATGTTCTCCCTGTTTTGTCTGTTATTGTTCATTCTGAAGCCCCTCTCCTCTCTGCTGCAGCAGCATCACTGCACTGACCAGCAGCTCCTGTGTGATTCTCTGTCTCTCCTTCTCTTCTCCCCTCCACTCGCTCTCCTCCTCCTCCTCTCTACTCCATCCATCCACAGGCTGCAGATGCAGTGGGCATGCTCAGTGCAGCTCTCTGCAGTGCTGAAGCAAGCAGCTGAGATGGAGATTGATTGTGTTGGGGGCCATGTGGCCTCATGCTGTCAGCAGTATGCAGCAGCCGCGGTTGCTTCACAAATGGCACCCTTTTCCCCACAGGGCTCTGGTCTAAAGTAGTGCACTATGTAAGGAACAAGGTGCCATTTGGGATACACCCCAGGAGTCTGAGCTGGAGAAGAGGAGAGACAAGACAGTCACTGACACTATCTGATGGGCACTCACATGGAAAGGATCAGGAGCCATTGTTCATGTGTACAGACACGAGTCACAACAACACATTGTTTATGTGTACAGACACGAGTCACAACAACACATTGTTTATGTGTACAGACACGAGTCACAACAACACATTGTTTATGTGTACAGACACGAGTCACAACAACACATTGTTCATGTGTACAGACACGAGTCACAACAACACATTGTTCATGTGTACAGACACGAGTCACAACAACACATTGTTCATGTGTACAGACACGAGTCACAACAACACATTGTTCATGTGTACAGACACGAGTCACAACAACACATTGTTCATGTGTACAGACACGAGTCACAACAACACATTGTTCATGTGTACAGACACAGTCACAACAACACATTGTTTATGTGTACAGACACGAGTCACAACAACACATTGTTTATGTGTACAGACACGAGTCACAACAACACATTGTTTATGTGTACAGACACGAGTCACAACAACACATTGTTCATGTGTACAGACACGAGTCACAACAACACATTGTTTATGTCTACAGACACGACTCACAACAACACATTGTTTATGTGTACAGACACGAGTCACAACAACACATTGTTTATGTGTACAGACACGAGTCACAACAACACATTGTTTATGTGTACAGACACGAGTCACAACAACACATTGTTTATGTGTACAGACACGAGTCACAACAACACATTGATTATGTGTACAGACACGAGTCACAACAACACATTGTTCATGTGTACAGACACGAGTCACAACAACACATTGTTTATGTGTACAGACACGAGTCACAACAACCCATTGTTCATGTGTACAGACACGAGTCACAACAACACATTGTTTATGTGTACAGACACGAGTCACAACAACACATTGTTTATGTGTACAGACACGAGTCACAACAACACATTGTTTATGTGTACAGACACGAGTCACAACAACACATTGTTTATGTACTGTATGTACAGACACGAGTCACAACAACCCATTGTTTATGTGTACAGACACGAGTCACAACAACCCATTGTTTATGTGTACAGACACGAGTCACAACAACACATTGTTTATGTGTACAGACACGAGTCACAACAACACATTGTTTATGTGTACAGACACGAGTCACAACAACCCATTGTTTATGTGTACAGACACGACTCACAACAACACATTGTTTATGTGTACAGACACGACTCACAACAACACATTGTTTATGTGTACAGACACGAGTCACAACAACCCATTGTTTATATATCTACAGACACGAGTCACAACAACCCATTGTTTATGTGTACAGACACGAGTCACAACAACACATTGTTTATGTGTACAGACACGAGTCACAACAACCCATTGTTTATGTGTACAGACACGAGTCACAACAACCCATTGTTTATGTGTACAGACACAAGTCACAACAACCCATTGTTTATGTGTACAGACACGAGTCACAACAACACATTGTTTATGTGTACAGACACGAGTCACAACAACCCATTGTTTATGTGTACAGACACGAGTCACAACAACACATTGTTTATGTGTACAGACACGAGTCACAACAACACATTGTTTATGTGTACAGACACGAGTCACAACAACACATTGTTTATATATCTACAGACACAAGTCACCATAACTCATTGTTTATGTATGTACAGACACGAGTCAAAGCTAAGGACCAAATTACATAATTGGTTCGATGTTTCTGACAATTACTGTTTCTGTGTGTATACCCAACAACATATTGTCATTTTTGTTAACAAATTATGTACCAGTACACAAATGACTTAAATCACAAACGATGCCAATATGCAAAAAAGGTTCATTCAAGCATCTACTGACTATACGTATTACTCATCCACTACAATGTAACTAAGGACATGAATTAACAGGTAGATATCCTTAGTGAAGTCTGGCTCTACTTATGTTTGGCTGAGCTGGGCTTAGAGCTTTGGGAGGCAGTCTGCAGAAAAGAGTCTTGTAAATAGCAGATCGAGGCTGGCGCTGTCCTATCCTGGAGTCCTATCCTGTCCTATCCTGGAGTCCTATCCTGTCCTATCCTGGAGTCCTATCCTGGAGTCCTATCCTGTCCTATCCTGGAGTCCTATCCTGTCCTATCCTGGAGTCCTATCCTGTCCTATTCTGGAGTCCTATCCTGTCCTATCCTGTAGTCCTATCCTGTAGTCCTATCCTGTCCTATCCTGGAGTCCTATCCTGGAGTCCTATCCTGTCCTATCCTGGAGTCCTATCCTGTCCTATTCTGGAGTCCTATCCTGTCCTATCCTGGAGTCCTATCCTGTCCTATCCTAGAGTCCTATCCTGTCCTATCCTGGAGTCCTGTCCTATCCTGGAGTCCTATCCTCCTATCCTGTCCTATCCTGGAGTCCTATCCTGGAGTCCTATCCTGTCCTATCCTGGAGTCCTATCCTGTCCTATCCTGGAGTCCTATCCTGTCCTATCCTGGAGTCCTATCCTGTGCTATCCTGGAGTCCTATCCTGTCCTATCCTGGAGTCCTATCCTGTGCTATCCTGGAGTCCTATCCTGGAGTCCTATCCTGTCCTATCCTGGAGTCCTATCCTGTCCTATCCTGGAGTCCTGGGAATTACAGCAGTTCCGTTCTGCAGTGTCCACTCAGCGTCTTTATCCAATACAGAAATACATTCTTCCTTGGCTGTGCTTTGAGGAGAAGAAAATCTTGATGCTTCCCAAAATGCATCAAACTGAGCATCTATCTGACAATCAAATAGTCATTTATTCACAAGTTAATCAAAGTACATCACAAATCCAACATCATTTACACAGAGGGTTAACCAACTACCATCCCGAAATCAATGCACAATCCTCCAACTAGTATCGAATATCATTTTATTGGTTGGATACACATATTTAGCAGATATTAATGCGGTTGTAGTGAAGTGCTTGTGTTCCTAGTTCCAACAGTGGAGTAATATCTAACAATACACACAAATCTAAAAGTTAAAAAATGTAATATATTAATATTGAAATATTAGGACGAGTAATATCTGAGTCCAGAGTATAAATATATATATAAAATGTTTGGACACATCTACTCATTCCAGGGTTTTCCTTTATTTTCTGCATTGTAGAATAATAGTGAAGATATCACAACTATGAAAAAACACATATGGAATCATGTAGTAACCAAAAAGTGATAAACAAATCCAAATATATTTTATATTTGAGATTCTTCAAATAGCCTCCCTTTGCTTTGATGACAGTTTTGCACAGTCTTGGCATTCTCTCAACCAGCTTCACCTGGAATGCTTTTCCAATAGTCTTGAATGAGTTCCCACATAAGCTGAGCACTGCTTTTCTTTTACTCTGCGGTCCAACTCATCCCAAACCATCTCAATTTAGTTGCGGTCAGGTGATTGTGGAGGTCAGGTCATCTGATGCAGCACTCCATCACTCTCCTTCTTGGTCAAATAGCCCTTACACAGCCTGGAGGTGTGTTGGGTCATTGTCCTGTCGAAAAACAAATGATAGTCCCACTAAGTGCAAACCCGATGTGATTGCGTATCACTGCAGAATGCTGTGGTAGCCACGCTAGTTAAATGTGCCTTGAATTCTAAATAAATCACAGACAGTATCACCAGCAAAGCACCACCTTACCATCACACCTCCTCCTCCATGCTTCACGGTGGGAACCACACATGCGGATATAATTCGTTCACCTACTCTGTCTCACAAAGACACAGCGGTTGGAACCAAAAATTTCACATTTGGACTCATCAGACCAAAGGACAGATTTCCAATGGTCTAATGTCCATTGCTCGTGTTTCTTGGCCCAAGCAAGTCTCTTTTTCTTATTGGTGTCCTTTAGTAGTGGTTTCTTTACAACAATTCGACCATGAAGTCTCCTCTGAACAGTTGATGTTGAGATGTGTCTATTACTTTGTCAAACAATTATTTGGGATACAATTTCTGAAGCTGGTAATTCTAATAAACATATCCTCTGCAGCAGAGGTAACTGGGTCTTCCTTTCCTGTGGCAGTCCTCATGTCTTAAAGTAATGATGGACTGTCGTTTCTCTTTGCTTATTTGAGGGTTCTTGCCATAATATGTGCACAGCTGTTAATTGAAATGCATTCCAGGTGACTACCTCATGAAGCTGTTTTAGAGAATGCCAAGAGTGTGCAAAGCTGTCATCAAGGCAAAGGGTGGCCACTTCACCTCATTTGCTCACATTGTATATAGACTTACTTTTCCACTGTATTATTGACTGTATGTTTATTATTCTATGTGTAACTCTGTGTCGTTGTATGTGTCGAACTGCTATGCTTTATCTTGGCCAGGTCGCAGTTGTAAATGAGAACTTGCCACCTGGTTAAATAAAGGTGAAATAAATTAAATAAATAAACTTTGAAGAATCTCAAATATAAAATATATTTTGATTTGTTTAACAATTTTTGTGGTTACTACATGATTCCATATAGCAATACGTAACTGAACG